>NC_069502.1:913550424-913577924 GCF_027579735.1 Bombina bombina | reverse complement strand
CCTAGACGATATATCCACTCTGCTTCACGTTTAAGTAGCAGTTTATTACGGTCCCCACCTCTCTCCGGTTTGGGGACATGATCAATCAAAATGATCCTGATGGATGCCACAGGGTGTGCTTGCATTAAATAATGACGTGCAACCGGTTGTTCAAAATGTCCTATATCCAGGGCTTGTCTGATGGCTAGACAGTGATTGGCCATCCTCTCCCTCATGGTTCCTTGGGTGTTTCCAGAGGAAAGAAAGTGTGATGGCACTACTGAAGTAGTCCTTGGGTGTTTCCCCCATAGACTGAGGAACATGGGCACACCAACAGGTACACCACATGAGTAGTAGCGCAGGTAATCGAATGTCGAATACTATAAACCTTGTTTCTGTGTGGGTGATGGAACGACTGTAGTTATCATGGCATTACAAGTAATGCATCCCAAGCATCTAAAGCAGCCTTTAATGTTGGTCTTTTGTGAGGTTTGGTAACAACATTTAGGGTCCGTTTTGACCAATAAATCTCTCAGATTAGTGCTTCTTTTGTATCCCACCATAGGCCTGATGTTCTGGGTGAAGGGTAGTTTGTTGTCTGATGATAGTACAGTCCAGTGTCTATTCAATATGCTGCCCACCCTCTTGTTGTTTGGGGAAAATGTGGTACTCATAATTAGGGGTGTACGAGGATCCCCAACTTCTTCTTTGTCGCTAATGGGCCTTGTGTTCTTCACCTCCTCCAGAATGTTATCAAGCATGACTCTCTTTTATCCTCTAGTCAGAAACTTATCTCTCATGCCCTCCAACTAGATGACCTGATAACCAAAATCAGCTTGTAACTTTGACACAGCATAGCTTGGTATACACAAGGAATAATATTACTTCGCCAAACCGGAAACAATGTTATTTCCGGTATTTTGGAACGCATATGCGTTCCACATTCGCTCACAAGTTTGTATACTTCACATTAAGATGTTTTATTTTCACAGCCAGTTGAATATGGCTCATATGTTATGCACAATAAGCTTGGGATACAAGCATATATTTGAATCTTTGAAAAGTTACGTTAGGTTGTTTTATTTTTGTTTTTTTATATATGACACATCCGGAAGTGAGCTAACTTCCTGTTTGCTGACACGCATGGCGTGCGTTCCACTGACACACTTAGGAACTTTACTATGAGACACAGGTGTTTGTTGTAGTTTTTTTGACCCACTACTAAGAAGTCCTGAGAGTGCTTACTTTCAAGGTGATATATATATATATATATATATATATATATATATATATATATATATATATATATACACACACACACAGAGAGCAGCGCACTCTCAGGAATGAACAACTGGCTCAATACCATTGTTAGCCTGTTCTATGGCGATTTTCCATCTGGGTACAGCTTCTTTTTAGCCCAGTAATGCTTTTCACAGAGTAGAACTTTCCTGTAGTATATCAGTCTGATCCCGCCTATTACGGTCAGTCCAGCGCCGAAATACCAGGCAATTCTTCTCTGAACAAGGAACACAGCAACCCCATTTGGCCTTCATTGGACCTCGTCAGTGAGGTGTAGCCATATTGCTCTAAGCACACTGAGCAAGGAGTCAACGTCTGGTTGCCTCTTTTTCCCTAGGGAGCCTAAATACAGACAGAGAGAAGCTCACTCACAGGAACGAACAACTGTCTCAATACCATTGTTAACCTGTTCTATGGCGATTTACTACCTGGGTGCAACTTCTTTTTAACCCAGTAATGCTTTTCACAGATTATAACTTTCCTGTAGTATATCAGTCTGATCCCGCCTATTATGGTCAGTCCAGCGCCGAAATACCAGGCAATTCTTCTCTGGACAAGGAACACAGCAACCCCATTCAGCCTTCATTGGGCCTTGTCAGTGAGGTGTAACCACAAAAATCCACTTTTCAGAATTTAAAAGTCAAAGAAATGGTTGTAAATTACAACTGTGGTGGCTCTGAATTGGATGGAAAGTGCTTGCAAAGCTGGAAAGAAAGACATGCTAAAGTTAGGGCATTCATTTTGTTGTTCTTGTAATTAAATGGACATTAAAAACATAATTTATGCTTACCTGATAAATTCCTTTCTCCTGTAGTGTGATCAGTCCACGGGTCATCATTACTTCTGGGATATTAACTCCTCCCCAACAGGAAGTGCAAGAGCATCACCCAGCAGAGCTGCTATATAGCTCCTCCCCTCTACGTCACACCCAGTCATTCGACCAAGAACCAACGAGAAAGGAGAAGCTAAAGGGTGCAGTGGTGACTGGAGTATAATTTAAAAATTTAGACCTGCCATAGAAAACAGGGCGGGCCGTGGACTGATCACACTACAGGAGAAAGGAATTTATCAGGTAAGCATAAATTATGTTTTCTCCTGTTAAGTGTGATCAGTCCACGGGTCATCATTACTTCTGGGATACCAATACCAAAGCAAAAGTACACGGATGACGGGAGGGATAGGCAGGATCTTTATACAGAAGGAACCACTGCCTGAAGAACCTTTCTCCCAAAAATAGCCTCCGAAGAAGCAAAAGTGTCAAATTTGTAAAATTTGGAAAAAGTATGAAGCGAAGACCAAGTTGCAGCCTTGCAAATCTGTTCAACAGAGGCCTCATTCTTAAAGGCCCAAGTGGAAGCCACAGCTCTAGTGGAATGAGCTGTAATTCTTTCAGGAGGCTGCTGTCCAGCAGTCTCATAGGCTAAACGTATTATGCTACGAAGCCAAAAAGAGAGAGAGGTAGCCGAAGATGTTTGTCGAAAATCTTTAGTTGCCTGTAAATAAAATTTTAGGGCACGAACTACATCTAGATTGTGCAGAAGTTGTTCCTTCTTTGAGGAAGGATTAGGACACAAGGATGGAACAACAATCTCCTGATTGATATTCCTGTTAGTGACTACCTTAGGTAAGAACCCAGGTTTAGTACGCAGAACTACCTTATCCGAGTGAAAAATCAGATAAGGAGAATCACAATGTAAGGCTGATAACTCAGAGACTCTTCGAGCCGAGGAAATAGCCATTAAAAATAGAACTTTCCAAGATAACAATTTTATATCAACGGAATTAAGGGGTTCAAACGGAACGCCCTGTAAAACGTTAAGAACAAGGTTTAAACTCCATGGCGGAGCAACATTTTTAAACACAGGCTTAATCCTGGCCAAAGCCTGACAAAAAGCCTGAACGTCTGGAACTTCTGACAGACGTTTGTGTAACAAAATGGACAGAGCTGAGATCTGTCCCTTTAAAGAACTAGCGGATAAGCCCTTTTCTAAACCCTCTTGTAGAAAAGACAATATCCTAGGAATCCTAACCTTACTCCAAGAGTAACCTTTGGATTCGCACCAATATAGGTATTTACGCCATATTTTATGATAAATCTTTCTGGTAACAGGCTTCCTAGCCTGTATCAGGGTATCAATTACTGACTCAGAGAATCCACGTTTTGATAAAATCAAGCGTTCAATCTCCAGGCAGTCAGCTTCAGAGAAATTAGATTTTGATGTTTGAAAGGACCCTGAATCAGAAGGTCCTGTCTCAGAGGCAGAGACCAAGGTGGACAGGATGACATGTCCACTAGATCTGCATACCAGGTCCTGCGAGGCCACGCAGGCGCTATTAGAATTACTGATGCTCTCTCCTGTTTGATTCTGGCGATCAATCGAGGAAGCATCGGAAAGGGTGGAAACACATAAGCTCTCCCGAAGGTCCAAGGTGCTGTCAAAGCATCTACTAGGGCCGCTCCCGGATCCCTGGATCTGGACCCGTAATGAGGAAGCTTGGCGTTCTGTCGAGACGCCATGAGATCTATCTCTGGTTTGCCCCAAAGTCGAAGTATTTGGGCAAAGACCTCCGGATGAAGTTCCCACTCCCCCGGATGAAAAGTCTGACGACTTAGGAAATCCGCCTCCCAGTTCTCCACTCCCGGAATGTGGATTGCTGAGAGATGGCAAGAGTGAGACTCTGCCCAACGAATTATCTTTGATACTTCCATCATCGCTAGGGAGCTTCTTGTTCCTCCTTGATGGTTGATGTAAGCTACAGTCGTGATGTTGTCCGACTGAAATCTGATGAACCCCCGAGTTGTTAACTGGGGCCAAGCCAGAAGGGCATTGAGAACTGCTCTCAATTCCAGAATGTTTATTGGCAGGAGACTCTCCTCCTGAGTCCATGATCTCTGAGCCTTCAGGGAATTCCAGACAGCGCCCCAACCTAACAGGCTGGCGTCTGTTGTTACAATTGTCCAATTTGGCCTGCTGAATGGCATCCCCTTGGACAGTGTGGCCGAGAAAGCCACCACAGAAGAGAATTTCTGGTCTCTTGATCCAGATTCAGAGTGGGGGACAAATCTGAGTAATCCCCATTCCACTGACTTAGCATGCATAATTGCAGCGGTCTGAGGTGTAGGCGTGCAAAGGGGACTATGTCCATTGCCGCTACCATTAAGCCGATCACCTCCATATATTGAGCCACTGACGGGTGTTGAATGGAATGAAGGACACGGCAGGCGTTTTGAAGTTTTGTTAACCTGTCTTCTGTCAGGTAAATCTTCATTTCTACAGAATCTATAAGAGTCCCCAAGAAGGGAACTGTTGTGAGTGGAACGAGAGAACTCTTCTTTTCGTTTACCTTCCACCCATGCGATCTTAGAAATGTCAGTACAAACTCTGTATGAGACTTGGCAGTTTGAAAGCTTGAAGCTTGAATCAGAATGTCGTCTAGGTATGGAGCTACCGAGATTCCTCGCGGTCTTAGCACCGCCAGAAGAGCCCCCAGAACCTTTGTGAAGATTCTTGGAGCCGTAGCCAACCCGAATGGAAGAGCTACAAACTGGTAATGCCTGTCTAGGAAGGCAAACCTTAGATACCGGAAATGATCTCTGTGAATCGGTATGTGAAGGTAAGCATCCTTTAAATCCACTGTGGTCATGTACTGACCCTTTTGGATCATGGGTAGGATTGTCCGAATAGTTTCCATTTTGAACGATGGAACTTTTAGGAATTTGTTTAGGATCTTTAAATCCAAGATTGGTCTGAAGGTTCCTTCTTTCTTGGGAACCACAAACAGATTTGAGTAAAACCCCTGTCCGTGTTCCGACCGTGGAACCGGATGGATCACTCCCATTAGTAAAAGATCTTGTACACAGCGTAGAAACGCCTCTTTCTTTATTTGGTTTGTTGACAACCTTGACAGATGGAATCTCCCTTTTGGGGGAGAGGATTTGAAGTCCAGAAGATATCCCTGAGATATGATCTCTAACGCCCAGGGATCCTGGACATCTCTTGCCCAAGCCTGGGCGAAGAGAGAAAGTCTGCCCCCCACTAGATCCGTTCCCGGATCGGGGGCCCTCAATTCATGCTGTCTTAGGGGCAGCAGCAGGTTTTCTGGCCTGCTTGCCCTTGTTCCAGGACTGGTTAGGTCTCCAGCCTTGTCTGTAGCGAGCAACAGCTCCTTCCTGTTTTGGTGCAGAGGAAGTTGATGCTGCTCCTGTCTTGAAATTACGAAAGGAACGAAAATTAGACTGTCTAGCCTTCGGCTTGGCTCTGTCTTGAGGCAGGGCGTGGCCTTTACCTCCTGTAATGTCAGCGATAATTTCCTTCAAACCGGGCCCGAATAAGGTCTGCCCTTTGAAAGGTATGTTGAGTAACTTAGATTTAGAAGTAACATCAGCTGACCAGGATTTTAGCCACAGTGCTCTGCGTGCCTGAATGGCGAATCCAGAATTCTTAGCCGTAAGTTTAGTTAAATGTACAACGGCATCTGAAACAAATGAATTAGCTAGCTTAAGTGTTTTAAGCTTGTTTGAAATTTCCTCTATAGTTATTGAGTCAAGAGTCTCTTCCAGGGACTCGGACCAAAAGGCTGATGCGGCCGTGACAGACGCAATACATGCAAGAGGTTGCAATATAAAACCTTGTTGAACAAACATTTTCTTAAGGTAAGCTTCTAATTTTTTATCCATTGGATCAGAAAAAGCACAGCTATCCTCCACCGGGATAGTGGTACGCTTAGCCAGCGTCGAAACCGCTCCCTCCACCTTAGGGATCGTCTGCCATAAGTCCCGTGTGGTGGCGTCTATTGGAAACATTTTTCTAAATACAGGAGGGGGGGAAAAGGGCACACCGGGCCTATCCCACTCCTTAGTAATTATCTCTGTAAGCCTCTTAGGTATAGGAAATACGTCAGTACTCGCCGGTACCGCATAGTATCTGTCCAGCCTACATAATTTCTCTGGAATTGCAACGGTGTTACAATCATTCAGAGCCGCTAATACCTCCCCTAACAGTACGCAGAGGTTTTCAAGCTTAAACTTAAAATTAGAAATGTCTGAATCCACTCTAATGGGATCAGAACCGTCACCTGCAGATTGAAGCTCTCCGTCCTCATGTTCTGCATACTGTGACGCAGTATCTGACATGGCCCTATTATTATCAGCGCACTCTGTTCTCACCCCAGAGTGATCACGCTTCCCTCTAAGTTCTGGTAATTTAGACAAAACTTCAGTCATAACATTAGCCATGTCCTGCAATGTGATTTGTAATGGCCGCCCTGAAGTACTCGGCGTTACCATATCACGCACCTCCCGAGCGGGAGATGCAGGTACTGACACGTGAGGGGAGTTAGTCGGCATAACTTTCCTCTCGTTGTCTGGTGAATGCTGTTCAATTTGTACAGATTGACTTTTATTTAAAGTAGCATCAATACAATTAGTACATAAATTTCTATTGGGCTCCACTTTGGCTTTAGCACATATAGCACAGAGATATTCCTCTGAGTCAGACATGTTTAACACACTAGCAAATAACCAGCAAACTTGGAAATACTTTTCAATTCACTTTTATATATAGTATGATAATTTTATGAAAACAAACTTTTTTCTCAGTAAAAATACAATTTTAGCAAAGGATTGCTCCCATTAGTAATGGATAACTAGCCCTTTAATAGCAGAAAAAAAGTATAGAATGTAACGTTTTTTATCACAGTCAAGCACAATCTCACAGGTCTGCTGTGAGTGATTACCTCCCTCAAAATAACTTTTGAAGACCCCTGAGCTCTGTAGAGACGAACCGGATCATGCAGGGAAGAAGAACAGACTTGTGACTGAATTTTTGATGCGTAGTAAAAGCGCCAAATTCAGCCCCTCCCCCTCACACACAACAGTGAGGGAGATCAGTAAACTGTCATAAATCAAACAAAATGCCCGCCAAGTGGATAAAACTAATGCCCAAATAAGTTTTCACCCAGTACCTCAGAAATATAAACGATTTCACATGCCAGCAAAAAACGTTTAACATCAATAAATGTATTTGTCATAAAAAGCCTGCTGCAAGCCATTTTTACTGCAAAATAGGCTAAAGCTTTATGTAAACAGTATTATTTCAGTGAAATGCCATTCCCCAGAATACTGAAGTGAAAATATACATACATGACAGCCTGATACCAGTTGCTACTACTGCATTTAAGGCTGAACTTACTTTATATAGGTATTTGCAGTATTTTCTAGTCAATTCCATTCTCAGAAAATAATATGCTGCTACATACCTCTTTGCAGGTGAACCTGCCCGCTGTCCCCTGATCTGAAGTTTACCTCACTCCTCAGATGGCCGAGAACAGCAACATGATCTTAACTACTCCGGTTAAAATCATACAGAAAAACTCAGGTAGATTCTTCTTCAAATTCTCCCTGAGAAGGAACAACACACTCCGGTGCTGTTTTAAAATAACAAACTTTTGATTGAAGTTATAAAAACTAAGTAAAATTACCACAGTCCTCTCACACATCCTATCTATTAGTTGGGTGCAAGAGAATGACTGGGTGTGACGTAGAGGGGAGGAGCTATATAGCAGCTCTGCTGGGTGATCCTCTTGCACTTCCTGTTGGGGAGGAGTTAATATCCCAGAAGTAATGATGACCCGTGGACTGATCACACTTAACAGGAGAAATAATGTTTATTTTGCTGCATCTAAAAAAATAATAATAGTATTTTAAAATGTTTTTTTTTTTTAGGATTGCGGGGGCTGTTACTCTCCACCAGTTAAGCTGTGGGGGGTTTTCTTATCAGCCAATGAGCTTCTCTCCCATGGACCAGTTTTGTACGGTCTTTCTATTTGTTACAAAGTTAAAGCGACACTGAACCACATTTTTTCTTTCGTGATTCAGATAGAGCATGGAATTTTAAGCAACTTTTTTTACTCCTATTATCACATTTTCTTCATTCTCTTGGTATCTTTATTTGAAATGCAAGAATTTAAGTTTAGATGCCGGCCCATTTTTGGCGAACAACCTGGGTTGTTCTTGCTGATTTGTGGATAAATTAATCCACCAATAAAAAGTGTTGTCCTGAGGTCTGAACCAAAAAAAGCTTAGATGCCTTCTTTTTCAAATAAAGATAGCAAGTGAACAAAGAAAAATTGTTAATAGGAGTAAATTAGAACATTGCTTAAAATGGCATGCTCTATCTAAATCACAAAATAAAAAAATGTAGATTCATTGTCCCTTTAAAATCAACAGCTTCAAAGGAGCAATGTATGCAGGCAAGAAGCTTATAAGAGGTCATTCTATTTAAAGATATTACAGCAACACCCTTTCAAATGGACTTTTGCTCACTTTCCCACTCCCCACTGGGATCTTACTTTTTGCCGCTACCTCTTGTTCTCACATCTTTTCCATAGTCAATATTGCTGTATTAACATTTTCACTATAGGTAGTGGTTTCAACAAGCAAAACTTACTATTTCAAATGACAAAATAAAGGTAAAGTTGCTATTTGCGAACAATGAAATGCACTCAAGTAAATAAAATGGATCTTTGGGAAAACACTAAAGATTCAATTTTTTTCTCAATATTATGTCCCTTTAACATAACTTTTTTATGGTAAAAATATTTGTAACCTATTTCAACAGCACTCTGCATATACATGAAATATGTTCTGGAGTTTAATTTAAAAAAAAAATCTGGGTAAGAAGGACATTATCTTTATATAATATATTTAACATGCTTAATAAAAGAATATAATTTAGTAACATATAGGTTATTTAAAGTTAATAGTGAATAATCATGTTTATGTGGATTAGATAGTAGTCTGTTTTATATAATAACACATTTCATCATATATATTTACTATCTTAGACATTATGGGCTGTTTGTGTGTTGCATATAATAAGTTAGACATTTGTACATTGCCTGAAATAATAATATATTTTTTTTCTTGGCTAATAGCACAGAATTACCTGTAATTATGGTTATTAAATTATATTGAAACCTGCAAGTGAACCATAAAATGCATAATTGCTGCTTGGGGAAATTTTAAACAATTAAAGAGCATGAATATGTCTATGCATAATTTTACAGGTTTTTCCACTTGTTTGATATACTCCTAAATATTTTAATACAGTGTTTTTTTCTTCTTCTTTCATTTTCTATATAAAACTATAAATGCATCTGTTCATCTATTGTTTTGTAGTAATTTAGCTTTCCTGGGCTTTGCTCCAAATGGACTGGGTGTCTTTTGAGAATGCTGACCTAGATATATATCTTCTACCATCTGTGACTATGGTGCAAAGTATCGTCCATAACTTTACCATTAGATCTGTTCAACTATTATTTTTTTAGCTCAGACATTTAGTCTTTTTCCATCTTAATACGAGGAGAGCCCACGGCTTCATTCATTACTTGTGGGAAATACAGAACCTGGCCACTATGAGGAGGCAAAGACACCCCAGCCAAAGGCTTAAATACCTCCCCCACTCCCCTCATCCCCCAGTCATTCTTTGCCTTTCGTCACAGGAGGATAGGTTATAAAACTCACCCTCCCAGGGGCAGATTCCTCTTGTCAAATCTATCGTCAAGACCAGAGAAACAAGATGCCTTTCTAGAGTGTGTGAGGGATCTCCCCTCTCTAGGAGTAATTGTACCAGTACCTCTAGCAGAAAGAGGTCTAGGGTACTATTAAAACCTTTTTGTGGTACCAAAGAAGGAGGGCACGTTTTGCCTGATTCTGGACCTAAAGTGCTTAAACAAGTTTATGTCTGTCCCATCATTCAAGATGGAGACGATAAGTTCCGTACTGCCCCTAGTTCAAGAGGGTCAGTTCATGACTACGATAGACTTGAAGGATGCTTACCTTCATGTGCCAATACACAAGGATCACTTCAGGTTCCTAAGTGCTGGATTAGCACTTCCAGTTTGTAGCTCTTCCCTTCGGTCTGGCTACTGCTCCAAGAATCTTCACAAAGGTTCAGGGAGCTCTGCTTGCGGTGGCGAGATCCAGAGGAATAGCAGTAGCTCCTTATCTGGACAACATCCTGGTCCAGGCTCCGTCCTGCCGGCTGGCAGAGGACTATTCGAGAGCTCTTGTCCTTCTTCTGCGATCTCATGGATGGAAGCTATACTCAGGAAAGAGTTCTCTGGTTCCCAGTACCAGAGTGGAGTTCCTGGGCACGATAATAGACTCCATATCCATGAAAATAGTCCTAACAGACCAGAAACGTCGCAAAATTGTCTCCAGCTGTCTTGCCCTTCAATCCTCCTCAAGGCCATCAGTGGCCCGGTGTATGTAGGTAATTGGACTCATGGTATCCACTAAAGATGTCATTCCATTCGCCATATTCCATCTCCGGCCTCTTCAGCTGTGCATGCTGAGGCAGAGAAACGGCGATCACTCGGCTCTATCCCAGCTGATCTCTCTGGACAATGGGTCCAGGATATTTATCTCTTGGTGGCTTCTTCCAGATCAGCTGTCCCAGGGGACATCCTTCCTCAGATCATCTTGGGAGATTGTGAGTACGGACGCGAGTCTTTCAGGTTGGGGAGCGGTTTGGGGTGCCAGGAATCAACAGGGCAGGTGGAATCGGAAGGAGTCTCTTCTCCCGATCAACATCCTGGAACTTCGAGCGATCTTCAATGCTCTGGGGGCTTGGCCCCTCCTGGGTTCGTCCAAGTTCATCAGATTCCAGTCGGACAACATCACCTCTGTGGCTTACATCAACCATCAGGGGAGAACGAGAAGCTCCCTAGCCATGAGGGAAGTATCTCGAATTCTAGAGTGGGCAGAGGCCCACGACTGCTTGCTATCAGCGATCCACATCCCGGGTGTGGACAACTAAGAAGGGCATTTTCTCAGCAGACAGTCGTTTCATCCGAGAGAATGGTCTCTTCACCCTGAAGTGTTTGTGGAGATTTGCAACAGTTGGGGGACACCGGAGATAGATCTCATGGCTTCCAGACTCAACTTCAAGCTACCCAGATATGGGTCATGGTCCAGGGATCCCCAGGCAGAACTGATAGATGCCTTAACAGTGCCTTGGGGATTAAACATAGTCTACATATTTCCACCGTTACTACTTCTACTTTGAGTAGTGACACGCATCAAACAGGAGCAAGTGTCAACTATTCTGATTGCTCCATTGTGGCCACAGAAGACGTGGTTTGCAGATCTAGTGGGGATGTCATCGTCTCCTTTATGGAGGTTGCCCTGTCGCAGGGATCTATATTCTCTGAGGCTGACTGCGTGGAGATTAAACGCTTAGTCTTAGCCAGGAGAGGATTTTCTGAGAGTGTGATCGATACTCTCATTCAAGCCAGAAAGACGGTCACCCGTCGCATCTATCATAAGGTGTGGAGGACCTACTTACTCTGGTGTGAAACTTGTGGATATTCCTGGCATACAGTCAGGGTATCCAGGATTCTTTCCTTCCTCCAGGACAGTTTGGAGAAGGGACTTGCCGCCAGTTCCTTAAGGGGACAGATTTCGGCTCTATCTGTGTTGTTACACAAGAAGCTCGCTGAGTTTCCTGATATACAGTCTTTTGTTCAGGCTCTGTCCAGTATCAGGCCTGTATTTAGACATTCTGCTCCTCCTTGGAGTTTGAATCTCGTTCTTAGGGATTTGCAGGGGGCTCCGTTTGAGCCTATGCATTCTCTTGACATTAAGACTCTGTCTTGGAAGGTTCTTTTTCTTCCGGCTATTGCTTCGGCACGCAGAGTCTCTGAATTAGCGGCCTTGCAATGTGAACCTCCTTACCTGGTTTTCAATGCCGATGAAACTGTCCTTCGCACTGGACTGGGATTTCTCCCTAAGGTAGTGTCTGATCGCAACATTAATCAGGAAATTGTAGTTCTTTCCTTGTGTCCTATACCTTCTTCTTCGAAGCAACGGTTACTTAATAATTTGGATGTGGTTCGATCTTGGAAATTCTACCTTCAGGCTACGAAGGATTTCAGACAAACTTCAGCTTTGTTTGTTGTCTATTCGGGGAACCTCAAAGGGCAGAAGGCTTCTTCCACTTCTCTATCTTTTTGGCTGAGGAACATGATTTGCTTGGCTTATGAGACAGCGGGACATAAGCCTCCTCAGAGGATTATGGCTCACTCAACTAGAGCTGTGACTTCTTCTTGGGCCTACCTAGTCCTCCTTACATACTTTTTCAAAGTTTTACAAATTTGACGTTTTTGCTTCGGCTGAAGCAGCTTTTGGGAGAAAGGTTTTGCAGGGTGTTGTGCCCTCAGAATAGGGTCCGTCTCTTTTTTACCCTCCCATTTTCATTCAGTGTCCTAGAGTACAGTATTTTTTTCCCACAAGTAATGAATGAAGCTCTGGACTCTTCTCGTATTAAGATGGAAAACATAAATTATGCTTACCAGATAATTTAATTTCCATCATTACGAGGAGAGTCCATGGCTCCCGCCTGGTTCTCCGTTGGGCGGACCTAAATTTCTTTTGTTTTTCTTCTGGCACCATTTATACCCTGATATTTCTCCTACTGTTTCTTGTTCCCTCGGCAGAATGACTAGGGGATGAGGGGAGTGGGGGAGGTATTTAAGCCTTTGGCTGGGGTGTCTTTGCCTCCTCCTGGTGGCCAGGTTCTGTATTTCCCACAAGTAATGAATGAAGCCAAGGACTCTCCTCATAACAATGGAAATGAAATTATCAGGTAAGCATAATTAATTTATGTTTTTTATCCTGAATAGCATAACCCTGAACTTAACCCCATTTGCATGTGTTCTGCTTTCACATCTGTACAGTTTATTACATAGAAAAGCACACACAGTTTCACACACATTTCACATGTATGTGTGTGTACATATACAGTGTGTGTGTATATATATATAAAGGAAAAAAGGCTTGCACTCACTGGATTTATGAAAAATGGTGCTTTTATTGGCACATCAAAAAATCAGTGACGTTTCGGGGAACAATCACCCCTTCATCAGATTGAACCCCGAAACGTCTCTGATTTTTTGATGTGCCAATAAAAGAACAATTTTTCATAAATCCAGTGAGTGCAAGCCTTTTTTCCTTTATTTCAAGTTCTTTCCTGCACCCTCGTGGTTGTCAGTTAAGTGCGAGTGCGCTCTCTGTTGCTATATATATATATATATATATATATTCAATGTCCATAGGGCACTGCACACACATTTAAATGTAATGCTGCCCGGGGTGCATTCAATCAAATAGCATACAAATTCCCAAAATAGGAGCGCACTTGCCGGGTCTTAAACAGGTAATAAAATTTATTTACACAACGTGACGTTTCAGGGTGGTTAGCCCCGTCCTCAGACCATTACCTGGTCTGAGGACGGGGCTAACCACCCCGAAACGTCACGTTGTGTAAATAAATTTTATTACCTGTTTAAGACCCGGCGAGTGCGCTCCTATTTTTGGAATTTGTATATATATATATATATATATATATATATATATATACAGCAGAAAAAACTTGCAGACTCTGGTCTTTTTGAAATAATTATTTACTGTGAAAAATGACGTTTCGGGGACAAAGTATCCCCTTCCTCAGACAGGTCCTCAGAAGGGGATACTTTGTCCCCGAAACATCACTTTTCACAGTAAATAATTGTTTCAAAAAGACCAGAGGGTGCAAGTTTTTTCTGCTGTACTCATACTATACTAGCATATATATATATATATACATACACACACATACAAACACACACACAGAAACACACTCTCAGGAATGAACAATAAGCTCAATAACTTGTTAGCTTGTTCTATGGTGACTAACATATTTTAAACGTCTAGTGAGTATATTACTACTAGCGAGTTGTGCATATTATTTGAATAAAGACTACCTTGAATCAAGGATTGCTCTGTCTCCCTTTGTGTCTTACAGCTTTTGTGTTAATGTGTGCTTGTGTGTGTTAATGTGTGTGTGTGTTAATGTGTGTGTGTGTGTAATATGTGTGTGTTAATATGCGTGTGTTAATGTGTGTGCGTTAATGTGTGTGTGTGTGTAATATGTGTGTGTTAATATGTGTGTTAATGTGTGTGCGTTCATATGTGTGTGTGTGTATGTGTGTGTGTTAAGGTGTGTTAATGTTTGTGTGTGTTAATATGTGTGTGCGTTAAAATATGTGTGTGTGTGTTAATAGTGCGTGTGTTAATGTGTGCGTGTATATGTATGTGTGTGTGTTAATATGTGTGTTAATATGTGTGTGCGTTAATGTGTGTGTGTGTTAATATGTGTGTGTGTTAATATGTGTGTATGTGTGTGTGTGTTAATGTGCGTGTTAATATGTGTGTGTGTGTGTGTTAATGTGTGTGTTAATATGTGTGTTTCTGGTAATATATTAACACACACACATTTTAACACACATTAAAACACACACACACATATTAACACACACAATAACACACGTGTGTGTGTGTTAATATGTGTGTGTGTTAATATGTGTGTGTTTTAATGTGTGTGTGTTAATATATTACCAGAAACACACATATTAACACACACACATACACACATATTAACACACACACACACACATATTAACACACGCACACATTAACACACACACACACACACACACACACATATTAACGCACACATATTAACACACACACACACACATACACACGCACACATTAACACACACACACAAATATTAACACACAAATATTAACACACACACATATTAACATACACATGCACACACGCACACATTAACACACACACACGCACACATTAACACACACACACATTTTAACGCACACACATTTTAACGCACACACATTTCTTTTGCAAGATATGACGAGTCCACGGATTTCATCTTTACTTATGGAATTACGCCTCCTGGTCAGCAGGAGGAGGCAAAGAGCTCCATAGCTCCATAGCAGAGCTGCATATATAGCTCCTCCCTTCCCTCCCACTCTAGTCATTCTCTTTGCCTGTGTTAGTGATAGGAAGAGGTAAAGTGAGGTGTTAGTTTAGATTCTGCAATCAAGAGTTTTTTATTTTCAAACGGTACCGATGTGTGCTGTTTTTATTACAGAGCAGCTTCTGAATAGTCTTCTAGACTATGGGAACTGGGGGATTTTTGTATCAGCTGCACCTCCCATATTTGTGCTGCATTATCTGTATACGGTCTTGTGAAGTTGTAACCAAGACCCTACTTTTTCACAGGGCCTCAGGAGGAAGATTAGACCTCTTGATACTGTGAAGTAATCATGCTGTAACCTCAGCATAGAGGTAAGTGCAGATTTTATTCTGGTGATTATCTCAGACTAACTGTACTGATCCGGGTTTATATATTGGGGGTTTCCCTTTATACTCCCCCCAGACATTAGGGTGTTTTTCCTATGAGCACTGGGGTATGTGTAAGTGGCCGGTCTTAGTTGCCAGAGTTTAGGAAACTAAACTTAAAGTATGCGCCAGACATTCTAGCATGGATGCATGAGCTAGAGGCATGTATTTGGTTGTGTAAATAATCGATTGTACAATATTAATTTATTGGGGACATATTCTGAGTCAGGACCTAGACGATTTTAAGCTATTTATAATCATTTTCTCACTTGCCCTGAACTGCCACCTTTATTGTGGGTAGTTCCGGTGATTTTATGTATAAATAGGTCCTGACCTTGTCTATTTCCTTAATTCTTGAGAAAGTCCCGACGTCCGGGACGAAACGCGTAGAACACAGCTGTAGCAGTACATATTTTTCACCCAGTGAAGCCACCGTAGGTCCTCGTGTGCAGTGAGCTCAGCGCTAGAGGTAATCCTATTGGTACGGAGCGGAGGGTGTGTGCAGGTGGTGTCCCTTACGTAGCGGATGTGCACTGAGATTGTTATTGTGGCGTGTGGGCTGTCGGTATTCTGTATCTCCCTGGATGCAATGAACATTGTGGGATCTATCTAAGAATCACGGACACACGCTGTGGATTCCTTGTGCAAACATCATTCTAGATACTGGGCTATGAGGGACTGATATACACCTGACGTGCTTTTATTTACTTTTTCTCCTGTGAGTACAATATTGTGCGTGCTTTATGTATTACAGTTTTATCTACACTTGAATCGTGTCCTGCGCTTCTCTCCTTTTTGTTTATAGAGGCACTGGGAGATGTGTGTGTGCAGGGAGTCTCTGTACAACGGGCTGGCTGACGCTGGAGATGTTTGTGTTCAAGGCTCCGGTTTGGGGATGACTATTCTGTAGGCAGGTAATCACTGTTATTAGTCCTGTTGCATAAGGCTGCTATATTTTTATTGTGTTGGCATTTTGCGGTAAATTTTACTTTGGATCACGCCCACGATGGGCGGGGCTTACTTTCACACGCTTTGACAGCGCATCTATCCCTTCTCTGACTGCATCGCTTCTGTTCCTAAGTGGATTTGTGGGGATTCAAGTGAATTAGGTCTGCAGTGTGGTGGTGTTTGGTGGTTCAGGAGGTAGGTAGGAGCCACAGCAGAGCTGCGGCAGGGTGACTGGTTTTTCATAAATAATAAAGACCGTACTAAAGTTAAACAGTACTATTATTTACAGATTTGGTACACATGGGTAATTAACCCTCTGCCTTAGTGCTTATTTTGCATTGCAAATAAGATTTCAACTCAATAAATCTATATAAGTTATCTGATCGTTTTTTTCTTAAAGGTACAGTACAAAAAAAAGAAGATTTTTTTACACAGATTTGACCAAGACCCCAAGCGTCACAGCCTTTAACGCCCGCACAAGCTAAGCCATGTTCTTCTACGGCGTCTGCTTCTTTCACTTTGCAGGATATGGCTGCAGTTATGTCATCTACCCTCACAGAGGTTTTGTCTAAGTTGCCAGTGTTGCAAGGCAAACGTAGCAGGGCAGAAGCTCAGGGGGTCCCTGTAACTTCTGATGCTTTGATGGCTTTCTCTGATGTACCCTCCCAGACCTCTGAATTGGGGGGGTAAGGAGATCCTGTCTGAGGGGGAACTGTCAGACTCAGGTAG
This sequence comes from Bombina bombina, assembly GCF_027579735.1. Classification (NCBI taxonomy): domain Eukaryota; kingdom Metazoa; phylum Chordata; class Amphibia; order Anura; family Bombinatoridae; genus Bombina; species Bombina bombina. The sequence goes on along the minus strand of NC_069502.1, from coordinate 913,560,717 downwards.
TGCATTGCCCCAGACAGATTCAGACGTCATGTCCTTTAGATTTAAGTATTAAAAGTGTTTCGGCAGAGCGCTGGTTATAAAGAGGATACCACACAACTTACAAGGGAGAAAAGATCCTTCTATCTTTTCGAATGTAATAAGAATAGTTTTGTGTAGTAAGTGCGCTAAAAAGGAAGCTAAAGGTATCCAAAGTATTAGGTATATCTAGTGTATATATTAAAATAGTCAAAGTGCAAAGTGTAATACGTGTGATAAAAGTTCCGCAGTCCTATTGACAAAAAGGGGGGGGGAGGGGGGAGAATGTAACAGTGTCCGTGAAAAAAATATATATATAATGGTGTTGAAATTCCTACTATAGGATAATGGTAGTTAAGTGGTCTAACAAATGTGTACTATTTAGGAAAAAATAAGATATGTGGCAATTATCAGTGTAACGATATATTTGTGAGAAAGTATACTGTGATACTAAAACTGAATATATAGTTACTTTCTAGCGAAAGTGTTGAGAATAAACAATGTGTTTAACTGTAGTGTAAAAAACATACACTGTGAATATAGCTAGATATCAAAACATTGTAAAAAAAAGACTAAAATATCTAAAAATAACTTGCAGCCTAAATCATATATAAAAAGTATTTATTTATACACAACCATAATCAAATTTAAGCTAAAACAAGGGGACGTCTCCCCAGAAATAAAAATAATAAAAACAGGTTGATATTCCACACCAGATACTTTGTAAGCAAAAAACTTTGCTGAAGAAATGTATTTGTAATCCACTCTGTTTATGCAGGGAAAAGCAGTCTATTTTTATTACATCAAACCTTTTTGTGAAATGTCGTTGCCTTGTATATAGGCTTTGCTGACCAAGTTCAGGTTGAGCAATATTTAGACTTCTTATAGCAGGATACAGTCATTAAACCTTATTAATCTTAATGCTTTAAAGTTCTTTTTACTTACTTCACCACTCGTGTGGTCCTGATATCTTCTGTTCAGCTTCAAGTTTCCAAACCGAATCAGTGCGCCGCGTGTGTCTTGGCGTCTGACGTCATCAGTAAACTTCAACAGCTGTTACCGTGATTATCGGCTTTCTGGATGTTTGAATCGTTAGTGTTTAGAGATAATTATTTTTTCTCTTATTCCAGCCAGAAGTAATTCCCTGCACTTAGTGCTTAATGCACGCAGGAAAAAAAAGGAGAGTGTAAGAGATTGTAAATATGTGGATAACCCGGGTTAATAAGCAAAGCAATGAAAAAGTCTTTAGATGCAGAATGTCCTCATTCAAGTGATATTTTTTGTCAAATAACACAGCCACTCAGATCAACGCGTTTTGCTCACCAGGGAGCTTTTTCAAGATAGATGTGACTGGTCAGGTGTATCCTTATAAAGGTGTCAAAAAATTCTGATTGGTGGTTTCATGATTGATGTATTTAAGGTGGAATCACAAAGATGCTATGTATCTGTGTTTTCTCTGTATATGTCATAACTGGTTAAGGTGGAATAGTCTCTTAATATTCATTTTCAGCTTAAAGAGGAATATCTTTTCAGTTCTGCTTATTATCTTACTTACTTAGAAAAAAACCTTCTTTCTATTTCCTGCCGAAAATCCACAAATGTTTGGTCAACCCTCCAGGTAGACCAATCATTTCTGGGATAGAATCTTTATCAGCGAATTTGTCCAGATATGTGGACAATTTTCTCCAGAAACATGTAAAAAACCTTAATTCATACCTTAAAGACTCTACACAAGTCTTAAATATAATTAAATCCATACATTGGGAGGAAGGGATGATCCAAGCAACGTGTGATGTAACATCGTTATACACGGTAATTGATCATTCCAATGGTATCAAAGCTGTTGAAATGTTTTTAAAATCTGATCTGAACATGACAGATCAACATAGGTCCTTCATTTTAAAAAGCATTAAATACATACTTGACAATAATTATTTCTCCTTTAATGATAAATTTTATTTGCAGATAGAGGGTACAGCTATGGGCACAAGGTTTGCACCTAGCTACGCCAATCTTTTCTCCAACATAGGTGTGTCCGGTCCACGGCGTCATCCTTACTTGTGGGATATTCTCTTCCCCAACAGGAAATGGCAAAGAGCCCAGCAAAGCTGGTCACATGATCCCTCCTAGGCTCCGCCTTCCCCAGTCATTCTCTTTGCCGTTGTACAGGCAACATCTCCACGGAGATGGCTTAGAGTTTTTTGGTGTCTAACAAAAACATTAACCAGGAGATAGTCGTGCCTTCTTTGTGTCCGAATCCAGTTTCAAAGAAGGAACGTTTGTTGCACAATTTGGACGTAGTTCGTGCTCTAAAATTCTATTTAGATGCTACAAAGGATTTTAGACAAACATCTTCCTTGTTTGTTGTTTATTCTGGTAAAAGGAGAGGTCAAAAAGCAACTTCTACCTCTCTCTCTTTTTGGCTTAAAAGCATCATCAGATTGGCTTACGAGACTGCCGGACGGCAGCCTCCTGAAAGAATCACAGCTCATTCCACTAGGGCTGTGGCTTCCACATGGGCCTTCAAGAACGAGGCTTCTGTTGATCAGATATGTAAGGCAGCGACTTGGTCTTCACTGCACACTTTTACTAAATTTTACAAATTTGATACTTTTGCTTCTTCTGAGGCTATTTTTGGGAGAAAGGTTTTGCAAGCCGTGGTGCCTTCCATCTAGGTGACCTGATTTGCTCCCTCCCTTCATCCGTGTCCTAAAGCTTTGGTATTGGTTCCCACAAGTAAGGATGACGCCGTGGACCGGACACACCTATGTTGGAGAAAACAGAATTTATGTTTACCTGATAAATTACTTTCTCCAACGGTGTGTCCGGTCCACGGCCCGCCCTGGTTTTTTAATCAGGTCTGATAATTTATTTTCTTTAACTACAGTCACCACGGTATCATATGATTTCTCCTATGCAAATATTCCTCCTTTACGTCGGTCGAATGACTGGGGAAGGCGGAGCCTAGGAGGGATCATGTGACCAGCTTTGCTGGGCTCTTTGCCATTTCCTGTTGGGGAAGAGAATATCCCACAAGTAAGGATGACGCCGTGGACCGGACACACCGTTGGAGAAAGTAATTTATCAGGTAAACATAAATTCTGTTTTTATGGGTGCCTGGGAAACTCAATTCCTTAATACTGGTAGCTATGGTGCAAACCTTGTGCTCTATAAAAGGTACATAGATTACCTTCTAATAGTCTGGAAGGGCACTGAAAATGAACTTAAGAATATGTTCGAGGAAATGAATAATAACACTTGGGGACTTAATTTTACATATAACTACAGCAAAGATTCAGTGGTGTTTTTAGACCTAGAAATAATGAAAGTAGAAGATAAAATTGAAACTTAGACCCATTTCAAGAAGGTTGACTGTAGTAACTATATACATGCAAAAAGTTGTCATTTAGATGTATGGAAGAAGAACATCCCGGTAGGGCAATTCCTACGTATTAGAAAGAACTGCTCTAGGTTGACAGACTTTGAACAGCAATCTGAAATTTTACTAGAAAGATTTAAGGTGAGAGGCTATAAAGAAGATATTACAGATAAAGCCATAGAGAGAGCTAAGAACACAGATAGAGAGTCCCTTCTGATCTATAAAGAGAAACAAAAAGATACTAATGATAAGATCATGGTTCCCTTTATAACAGACTATAGTGCTGACCTAAATATTATTAAAAGAATCATAAAAAAACATTGGCACTTGATAAGAGAAGATGACCTGTTAGGGGATAAAATTATTGATAACCCTAAATTTATTTTTAAAAAGGCAGCAAACCTTAAAACACTTCTGGCACCCAGTGAACTGAAAACAAAAAAGAAAAATATACAACAAAAAGATATTACTGGGAAAAGTATTATGGTTTTTTTTCCATGCTACTCATGTAAGGCATGTGGCCATAGTAACAAATTGAAAAATATTAGAATTAATAATATAGAGAAACCCCTCACCATTAAAGACACCATAAGATGTACCAATAAAAATATAATCTATGTCCTTAAGTGCTCTTGTAACCTTTTCTATTTTGGGGAAAAAAAAGAATGGTCAGAGACCGAATAAGAGAGCATATTGGCAACATAAAGAATGGTAGAGATGATACTCATCTATACAAACACTTTAAATCAGTCCATAAAGGTAAGATTAAAGATCTAAAATATTGGGGTGTACAAAAGGTACATAATCATTGGAGAGGTGGTAGTATAGAGAAAAAATTACTGATAAAAGAAGCAGAGCTAATCTATAAATACGATACTCTATACCCAAAAGGTTTAAACTCGGAACTAGATCTCTCACCCTTTCTGTTAGATTAATGAGGATTTTATATTGCAAATTTTATATTGTATTATTTAAGTTCTATGGTCATATTTAATCAAAAAATTCCTTTGGGAATTTCTCGTAATGTAGGATGTACATATACACTTCCTCTGTCTTATAAATACTTTTATATTACATGATCTAAGCTTTATGGCCATCTAATATATATAAAAACTTTTAAAAAAATTTTTTTTAAATGTTTGATGTATAAATTTTATGAATATTAATAATTTTATGAATATCACTTATTTTAGAATATTATGAATGGATTGCAGTAGTACCTATAAGAAGTTTTTTTTCTAAGTAAGTAAGATAATAAGCAGAACTAAAAAGATATTCCTCTTTAAGCTGAAAATGAATATTAAGAGACTATTCCACCTTAACCAGTTATTACATATACAGAGAAAACACAGATACATAGCATCTTTGTGATTCCACCTTAAATACATCAATCATGAAACCACCAATCAGAATTTTTTGACACCTTTATAAGGATACACCTGACCAGTCACATCTATCTTGAAAAAGCTCCCTGGTGAGCAAAACGCGTTGATCTGAGTGGCTGTGTTATTTGACAAAAAATATCAATTGAATGAGGACATTCTGCATCTAAAGAATTTTTCATCGCTTTGCTTATTAACCCGGGTTATCCACATATTTACAATCTCTTACACTCTCCTTTTTTTTCCTGCGTGCATTAAGCACTAAGTGCAGGGAATTACTTCTGGCTGGAATAAGAGAAAAAATAATTATCTCTAAACACTAACGATTCAAACATCCAGAAAGCCGATAATCACGGTAACAGCTGTTGAAGTTTACCAATGACGTCAGACGCCAAGACACACGCGGCGCACTGATTCGGTTTGGAAACTTGAAGCTGAACAGAAGATATCAGGACCACACGAGTGGTGAAGTAAGTAAAAAGAACTTTAAAGCATTAAGATTAATAAGGTTTAATGACTGTATCCTGCTATAAGAAGTCTAAATATTGCTCAACCTGAACTTGGTCAGCAAAGCCTATATAGGCAACGACATTTCACAAAAAGGTTTGATGTAATAAAAAGAGACTGATTTTCCCTGCATAAACAGAGTGGATTACAAATACATTTCTTCAGCAAAGTTTTTTGCTTACAAAGTATCTGGTGTGGAATATCAACCTGTTTTTATTATTTTTATTTCTGGGGAGACGTCCCCTTGTTTTAGCTTAAATTTGATTATGGTTGTGGATAAATAAATACTTTTTATATATGATTTAGGCTGCAAGTTATTTTTAGATATTTTAGTCTTTTTTTTTACAATGTTTTGATATCTAGCTATATTCACAGTGTATGTTTTTTACACTACAGTTAAACACATTGTTTATTCTCAACACTTTCGCTAGAAAGTAACTATATATTCACTTTTAGTATCACAGTATACTTTCTCACAAATATATCGTTACACTGATAATTGCCACATATCTTTACGTATTTATTTTTTCCTAAATAGTACACATTTGTTAGACCACTTAACTACCATTATCCTATAGTTGGAATTGCAACACCATTATATATATTTTTTTTTCACGGACACTGTTACATTCTCCCCCCTCCCCCCCTTTTTGTCAATAGGACTGCAGAACTTTTATCACAAGTATTACACTTTGCACTTTGACTATTTTAATATATACACTAGATATACCTAATACTTTGGATACTTTTAGCTTCCTTTTTAGCGCACTTACTACACAAAACTATTCCTTTAGATTTAAGCTTGAACACCTCCACTTGTTACTTCGGGAGGTCCTAGTGGCTCTGGACGATTGTGATTCTATTGTGATTCCTCCAGAGAAATTGTGTACGATGGACAGATATCTGGAAGTCCCTGCTTACTCAGATACTTTTCCAGTTCCTAAGAGAATTTCGGAGATTGTCACTCGGGAATGGGAAAGGCTGGGTATCCCGTTTTCTCCTTCCCCTATGTTCAAGAAAATGTACCCTATAGCTGACACCGTGCTGGATTCTTGGCAGACGGTCCCTAAGGTGGAGGCAGCTATATCTACCTTAGCTAAGCTTACAACTATCCCTATTGAGGACAGTTGTGCTTTCAAAGACCCTATGGATAAAAAGTTGGAGAGTCTGCTAAAAAAGCTATTTGTTCATCAAGGTTTCCTCTTGCAACCGGTGGCCTGTATTGTACCAGTTACAACTGCGACTGCCTTTTGGTTTGATGCCTTGGAAGAATCCCTGAAGACTGAGGCTTCTTTAGAGGAAATAATGGATAGGATTAAGGCCCTAAAGTTGGCTTATTCCTTTGTCACAGACGCCGCGTTTTGCCAATCTAGCACGCAGAGCCTTATGGTTAAAGTCTTGGTTCGTGGATGTGTCCTCTAAATCCAAACTTTTGTCTATTCCTTTCAAGGGGAAGACTCTATTCAGGCCTGACTTGAATGAAATTATTTTTGACATTACGGGAGGTAAGGGTCATCTCCTACCTCAGGATAAAACTTCTAAGCAGAGGGGTAGACAGAGTAATTTTCGTTCCTTTCAAAATTTCAAGGGAGTCCCCTCCTCCTCTTCCGCTAAACAGGAAGGGAACTTTGCACAAGCCAAGTCCGTATGGAGACCCAACCAGGCTTGGAATAAGGGTAAACAACCCAAGAAGCCCGCTGCTGCTCCCAAGACATCATGAAGGGGCAGCCCCCGATCCGGGAACGTATCTAGTAGGGGGCAGACTTTCTCTCTTTGTCCAGGCTTGGATTAGAGACGTTCAGTATCCCTGGACAGTAGATATCATGTCCCAGGGGTATCAACTGGAGTTCAAAAATTCTCTCCCAAGGCGAAGGTTTCTGCTTTCACGATTGTCTGTAGACCAGATAAAAAGAGAGGCGTTCTTACGTTGTGTAAAAGACCTCTCCGTTATGGGAGTAATTCGCCCCGTTCTAATACAGGAACAGGGGCAGGGGTTTTACTCAAATCTTTTCGTGGTTCGCAAAAAAGAGGGAACGTTCAGACCTATTTTAGATCTCAAGAGTCTAAACAAGTTTCTCAGAGCCCCGTCCTTCAAGATGGAGACGATTCGGACAATTCTTCCATTGATCCAGGAGGGTCAATATATGACTACCGTGGACTTAAAGGATGCATATCTTCACATTCCTATTCACAGAGATCATTACCAGTTTCTAAGGTTTGCCTTCCTGGACAAACATTTTCAGTTCGTGGCTCTTCCTTTCGGGCTGGCCACGGCACCCAGGATCTTCACAAAGTTTCTTGGGTCTCTGCTGGCGGTTCTCAGACCACGGGACGTTGCAGTGGTGCCTTATCTGGACGATATTCTGATCCAGGCGTCGTCTTATTAATTGACAAAATCTCATACAGACATGGTTCTGTCCTTTCTAAGGACTCACGGGTGGAAGTTGAACATAGAAAAGAGTTCACTAATCCCACAGACAAGGGTTCCTTTCCTGGGAACTCTGATAGACTCTATGTCCATGAAGATCTTCTTGACGGAAGTCAGAAAATTAAAGATTCTGAACACATGACGATCCCTTCAGTCCATCAGTGACTCAGTGCATGGAGGTAATTGGATTGATGGTGGCGGCAATGGACATCATTCCGTTTGCTCATTTTCATCTCAGACCTCTACAACTGAGCATGCTCAGATAGTGGAATGGAGATTATGCAAATTTGTCTCCTCAGATAGATCTGGATCAGGAGATAAGAGACTCTCTTATTTGCAGGTTGTCGCCGGGTCATCTGTCCCAAGGGATGTGCTTCCGCAGACCCTCATGGGTGATAGTGACAACGGACGCCAGTCTACTAGGATGGGGCGCAGTCTGGAATTCCCTGAAGGCTCAGGGTGTGTGGACTCGGTCGGAGTCTCTACTTCCAATCAATATTCTGGAATTGAGAGCAATATTCAATGCGCTTCAGACTTGGCCTCAGTTGACTTCGGCCAAATTCATCCGATTTCAGTCGGACGACATCACGACTGTAGCATACATCAATCATCAGGGAGGAACAAGGAGTTCCTTAGCGATGACAGAGGTATCCAAGATAATTCGGTGGGCGGAGGCTCACTCTTGTTATCTGTCAGCAATCTACATCCCAGGAGTGGACAACTGGGAGGCAGATTTTTTGAGCAGACAGAAGTTTCATCCGGGGAATGGGAACTCCATCCGGAGGTCTTTGCCACCCTGATTCTCAAGTAGGGCAGACCGGAATTGAATCTGATGGCATCTCGTCAGAATGCCAAGCTCCCAAGATACGGATCCAGGTCCAGGGATTCCTTAGGCCAAACTGATAGATGCCTTGGCAGTGCCTTGGTCGTTCAACCTAGCTTATGTGTTTCCACCGTTTGCTCTCATTCCCTGAGTGATTGCTCGGATCAAGCAGGAGAGGGCTTCAGTGATTCTCATCGCTCCTGCGTGGCCTCGCAGGACTTGGTATGCCGATCTGTTGGACATGTCCTCTCTTCCACTGTGGAAGCTTCCATTGAGGCAGGACCTTCTCATTCAGGGGCCCTTCCATCATCTGAATCTAGTTTCTCTGCAACTGACTGCTTGGAGATTGAACACTTGATTTTATCTAAGCGAGGGTTCTCTGATTCGGTCATTGATACCTTGATTCAGGCACGTAAACCTGTTACTAGAAAGATTTAACATAAGATATGGCGTAAATATCTTTATTGGTGTGAATCCAAGGGCTACTCATGGAGTAGGGTTAGGATTCCCAGGATTTTATCTTTTCTCCAAGAAGGTTTGGAGAAAGGGTTGTTAGCAAGTTCCTTAAAGGGGCAAATTTCTGCTTTGTCTATTTTGCTACATAAACATCTGGCAGATGTTCCAGATGTTCAAGTCTGTGTTTAGACCAATTGCTCCTCCTTGGAGTTTGAATTTAGTTCTTAATGTTCTTCAAGGGGTTTCGTTTGAACATATGCACTCCATAGATATTAAGTTATTATCTTGGAAAGTTTTATTTTTGGTTGCTATTTCTTCTGCTCGCAGAGTTTCTGAGCTTTCTGCATTACAATGTGATTCTCCTTATCTTATTTTCAATGCAGATAAGGTAGTGTTGCGTACCAACCCTGGGTTTCTTGTTGTTCCTTCCTTGTGTCATAATCCTTCTTCTTAGAAGGAGCGACTGTTACATAATTTGGATGTGGTTCGTACCTTGAAGTTTTACTTGCAGGCGACTAAAGATTTTCGTCAATCATCTTCATTATTTGTTGTTTTTTCTGGAAAACGTAGGGGTCAGAAAGCTACGGCTACCTCTTTCTTTTTGGTTGAAGAGTGTCATCCGGTTGGCATATGAGACTAATGGACAGCAACCTCCTAAAAGAATTACGGCTCATTCCACTAGAGCTGTGGCTTCCTCATGGGCATTTAAAAACGATGCTTCTGTTGAACAGATTTGCAAGGCTGCAACTTGGTCTTCTCTTCACACTTTTTCCAAATTTTCCAAATTTGATACTTTTGACTCATCCGAGGCTGTTTTTGGGAGAAAGGTTCTTCAAGCAGTGGTGCCTTCCATTTAGGTTCCTGTCTTGTCCCTCCCTTTCATCCGTGTCCTATAGCTTTGGTATTGTATCCCATAAGTAAGGATGAAATCCGTGGACTCGTCATATCTTGTAAAAGAAAAGGAAATTTATGCTTACCTGATAAATTTATTTCTTTTACGATATGATGAGTCCACGGCCCACCCTGTCATTTTTTAAGACAGGTCTTTATTTTTGTTAAACTTCAGTCACCTCTGCTCCTTGGCTTTTCCTTTCTCTTCCTAACTTCGGTCGAATGACTGAAGTGAGAGGGAAGGGAGGAGCTATATATGCAGCTCTGCTGTGGTGCTCTTTGCCTCCTCCTGCTGACCAGGAGGCGTAATCCCATAAGTAAGGATGAAATCTGTGGACTCATCATATCATAAAAGAAATAAAATAATTAGGTAAGCATAAATTTCCTTTTTAACGCACACACATATTAACAC
>NC_069502.1:912662924-912842924 GCF_027579735.1 Bombina bombina | reverse complement strand
ACCGTAATTGTCCGCCCGATATTTTCCCTCAATTGATTGACAGGTTTTCTACATCCTAGAGCCAATTACTTTTCTTCCCCCGGGGCGTCCTGCCCCTTTTTACCCGCGTCATCAATCACTATTGCGCATGCGTGTAACCGGGGCTATCGTCATCGTCTTCATGCTCGTGCATGATATGCGCATGCGTATTGCGCTGTATGTCTTCATTCGTTACATTGATTTAGTCATTAGACAGAGAAAAATTAGAATTAGACAGAGAAAGCGATTTACACTATTGCGTTCCAAAGTATGGATCCAAGTTTACATTTGTGTAAATACAATCTAACAGTGCTACGTACTGAAAATTTCTACGCATGCGCAAATGCGGTTAAAATACGCATGCGCATTCTGAACCCGGTGTTGTGCACGAGCTTTGAAGTGACGCGGTGAGCTTGTTGATATGCTCGCTACGTCATTAGATGCAAAGAAGGAAGTGGAGCGGGGGAGGAGTACAAATAAGAAACGGCGGTATTATATATATATATTTTACTATAAATTCATATACTTTTTAAAAAAAATATGTTAGCGACTTTAATAGTTATTTGATAATGTTTACATGGGTGCTGTGCAGTTAGTTAAAATTGACCTTCACTTTAATTAAAACGTATAAATGGAATAGTTTATTATGTACTGATGTTGTATTAAAAACAAGAGATGAAAATGTAAAAATAACTCATACAAATTATTAATGTTGATTCCAATGCCACAAAAATACAGCAGAATATTGCAGAATGGTAACGGGAAGAAAACAACCAGAAAGTATTTAAAGTCCAATCTTTACAGATTTTCTTTTAACCCTGTTTTTTTTTTAATAATACAAAGCTATGCCAAGTGAACTCACAGTTGTGCTTTTAAAATATCTTCCAATTTAACACAACCAATCATAAACTTGGATAGTGTTTTTTAAAAATATTCCTTTTTAAAGCTATTTAATACATTGGCATTCACTTCCTTCACAGACTTAGGGGTCAATTTATTAAATGCCGGGCGGACATGATTCATGTACACCCAGCATCACTAGATGCCAACAGCATAAGCTGTCGGCATTTAACATAGCACAAGAATTTCTTGGGAAATGCTTGTGCAATGCCACCCCCTGCACATTCGCAGCCAATCGGCCGCTAGCAGGGGGTGTCAATCATCCCAAAAAGGTGGTGGACAAGTTAAGGAGCAGCGTTCTTATGACCGCTGCTTCTTAAAGGGACATGAAACCCAAATGTTTTCTTTTATGATTTAGAAAGAGCAGGCAATTTTAACCCCTTAACGACCGACGACGTATGCCATACGTCCTCAAAAAAAAGCACTTAACGACCGAGGACGTATGGCATACGTCGTCGGTTTAACAGAGCACTGGAAGCGATCGAAATCGCTTCCAGCTGCTCTAACAGTATTGCAGGCTTGCCTTGATGTCTAGGCATCCTGCAATACTGTTCCCGAGTGCCGGGACCGGATTGATCACTCCCCCACGAGTGATCACTTCCGGTTTCGCTCCACGTGGAGCCCGGCAGTGTTTCAGAGCATCGGAAGCGATCGGACACGCTTCCGATGCTCTGCTTGTTTGCTAAGTGCCTCGGTGGGTCGAGGCACTTAGTTAGTTGTAAATTAAAATAAAAAAATAAAAAAAAATAAAAACGATTAAAAAAAAAAAAGCCCTAAATAGCCCCCCCCCTCCCCCTTCACTAGGCATCCAAGATGGCGATGCCCAGTGCATCATGGGGCCTCTGGGGGTGTCCCTAGCCTGCATCATCATAGGGGCAAGCTAGGGTCACCCAATCTGAGCCTCCCACCCTAAAAAAAATAATAATAATAAAATACCCCATTTGTCTGATCATGTCAATATTTGTAAATATTGACTATGATCAGTGTGGATCTCCCTCCCTCTCCTCACTTGCCATTTTGTTGGAGAGAGAGAGAGACCTGTATTTAGCAGAGAGAGAGATTTATTTCTTTTATTTGTTAAAAAATATAGAACCAAAGGCTCTTTTCAGAGCCATTAACTCCTAGCTTGCCAGTGATCACTATATATCACTGGCAGTAACATAGGTGCACTTTTTTTTGCTGCATTTTGCTGTCTGTGCATTTTTTTAGGGGTTAATTTTGTTGTTGTAATTTTTTAAAAACCCAAAGGCTCTTTTCAGAAACATTTAGTTAATTTAATTTAATTTTCAGAGCCATTAACCCCTAGCTTGCCAGTGATCACTATATATCACTGGCAGTAGCATAGGTGCACTTTTTTTTGCTGCATTTTGCTGTCTGTGCAATTTTTTAGGGGTTAATTTTGTTTTTGTAATTTTTTAAAAACCCAAAGGCTCTTTTCAGAAACATTTAGTTAATTTAATTTAATTTTCAGAGCCATTAACCCCTAGCTTGCCAGTGATCGCTATAAATCACTGGCAGTTGCATAGCTGTACTTTTTTGCTGTCTGTGCATTTTTTTAGGGGTTAATTTTGTTGTTGTAATTTTTTAAAAACCCAAAGGCTCTTTTCAGAAACATTTAGTTAATTTAATTTTCAGAGCCATTAACCCCTAGCTTGCCAGTGATCGCTATAAATCACTGGCAGTTGCATAGCTGTACTTTTTTGCTGTCTGTGCATTTTTTTAGGGGTTAATTTTGTTGTTGTAATTTTTTAAAAACCCAAAGGCTCTTTTCAGAAACATTTAGTTAATTTAATTTAATTTTCAGAGCCATTAACCCCTAGCTTGCCAGTGATCGCTATAAATCACTGGCAGTAGCATAGCTGTACTTTTTTGCTAGTTAATTTAGTTAATTAATTTAGTTAATTTAATTTAATTTTCAGAGCCATTAACCCCTAGCTTGCCAGTGATCGCTATAAATCACTGGCAGTTGCATAGCTGTACTTTTTTGCTGTCTGTGCATTTTTTTTAGGGGTTAATTTTGTTGTTGTAATTTTTTAAAAACCCAAAGGCTCTTTTCAGAAACATTTAGTTAATTTAATTTAATTTTCAGAGCCATTAACCCCTAGCTTGCCAGTGATCGCTATAAATCACTGGCAGTAGCATAGCTGTACTTTTTTGCTAGTTAATTTAGTTAATTAATTTAGTTAATTTAATTTAATTTTCAGAGCCATTAACCCCTAGCTTGCTAGCGATCGCTATAAATCACTGGCAGTTGCATAGCTGTACTTTTTTGCTGTCTGTGCATTTTTTTAGGGGTTAATTTTGTTGTTGTAATTTTTTAAAAACCCAAAGGCTCTTTTCAGAAACATTTAGTTAATTTAATTTAATTTTCAGAGCCATTAACCTCTAGCTTGCCAGTGATCGCTATAAATCACTGGCAGTAGCATAGCTGTACTTTTTTGCTAGTTAATTTAGTTAATTAATTTAGTTAATTTAATTTTTTTTAGTAATTGTTTTCTGTGACAGATACAAAAATGTCACAGAAAAGATATAGTGCTGAGGAGGCGTATGCCATCCTTGCGTCAGAGTCAGATGCCTCTATTTCTGACTCAGACCCCAATTTTGACCCTGCCATGTGCTCAGATACATCACTAGATGCAGTCTCAACTGATAGTGATGTATCTGTGGCTGCTAGCCCCCTTGCCAGCCCCCCTGCTAGCCCCCCTGCCAGAAGGAGGCGTGTTGCTGCCATTGCTGCTGAAGAGTGGGTAACGCCTCATCTCCAGAGGCCAGATATCCCACCCTTCACAGCAAATGCTGGCATAAATATAGATGTGGCAGGTTTTAGCCCCCAGCAGTTTCTGGAAGTGTTTCTGGGCGATGATATATTGGGGAACATTGTCGCCCAAACTAATTTATATGCCCATCAGTTCCGTGCTGCAAAGCCTGGAACATATTTGGCAAAGCAGCAATGGGCCCCCATCAATGTGCCAGAATTAAAAAAATTCTGGGCATTGACTATGCTGATGGGTATCATAAAGAAACCCTCCATTCGCTCCTACTGGAGTACTAGCCCCATCTGCTCTACCCCCATTTTCTCCCAGACTATGTCGAGGAAGAGGTATGAAATGATTCTGCATTTCATGCACTTCAGCGACAACAGCCTGTGCCCCCCTAGGGAGCATCCCCAATTTGACAGGCTGTATAAAATCCGCCCCCTGATAACCCACTTTTCTGCCAGGTTTGCAGAGGCTTATACACCTGGAAGAAATATATGCGTTGATGAATCCCTAATGAAGTATAAGGGAAGGCTGGGATTCAAGCAGTATATTCCTTCCAAACGCTCCAGATATGGGGTAAAGGTGTATAAGCTCTGTGACAGCGAGACTGGGTATACTCAGGCCTTCCGGGTGTATGAGGGAAAGGATAGCCACCTTGACCCTCCAGGTTGCCCAGAACATATGGGAACCACTGGCAAGATTGTCTGGGACCTGATATTACCCCTAATGAACAAAGGGTATCACTTGTACTTAGACAATTTTTATACAAGTGTCCTTTTGTTCAAGCTACTGTATTGCTTTGATACAGTAGCTTGCGGTACAATTAAAAAGAACCGCGCAGGTTTCCCAGGACAGCTTGTACGCACCCGGCTACGAAGGGGGGAGACCTCAGCTCTGCGCCAAGAGGAGCTGTTGGCACTGAAGTACAGAGACAAGAAGGATGTATACCTTCTTACCACCATCCACACAGAGAGGACGGTGGCGGTTTCTGTACGTGGCAGAGCTGAGATCATAAGGAAGCCAGTGTGCATCAAGTCTTATAACCGGCATATGGGTGGGGTTGATCTGGCTGATCAGCTGCTGCAGCCCTACCTAATTATGCGGAAGACAAGGGCCTGGTACAAAAAGGTTGCAATTTACCTAATGCAGATTGCAACCCACAACGCTTTTTTGTTGTTCAAAAAAGCAAACCCCAGAGTTAAAAAGACTTTTTTACAGTTTCAGCTCCAGATTATTACGGGGATTTTGTACCATGATGCACCTGCTCCCCGGGCGGTGATGGGAGAGAGCAGAGTTGGGGCTACCCATTTTATTTTTAAAATCCCCCCTACTGCCACAAAGCAGAAACCACAAAAAAAATGCAGAGTCTGTACCAAGAGGGGGAAGAGAAGGGACACCATATATTACTGTCCTGATTGCCCTGGACAGCCTGCACTCTGCATTGGGGACTGCTTCAAGCGGTACCATACAATGGTCAATTTTTAAAAAAATAAATACATATATATATATATTTTTTTGGTTATGTTTACAGTTAGATGTTTTTGTTTTTTTTTTACTTTTAATGTGCCAGATTTTTACATTTCACTACTCTATTTTTTTCTAAAATTGGGCCTGTTTTTTTTTTAATCAAAACCCCTGTCAAACCTATGCATGGGGGACATAGGTGTTCTCAGGGTGCCTTGCAGAAAACAACCTGAAGTATGTTTTTGTAATAACTTACAACAGTCTCTCCTAAATTATAGTCAAAAAGCAATGTGTCTGTAAAAATGAAAATTGAAAAATTACCACCATACA
Organism: Bombina bombina; assembly: GCF_027579735.1. Lineage (NCBI taxonomy): Eukaryota > Metazoa > Chordata > Amphibia > Anura > Bombinatoridae > Bombina > Bombina bombina. The sequence goes on along the minus strand of NC_069502.1, from coordinate 912,837,453 downwards.
CTTTCTCCAATTTTTTGGGCTAAAACGGTTGCTTCAAAGGCATCAAAGCACACCATATACAATACCTTGGGGTGTCAACATTTAAAAAATATACACTTTGAATGCAATAAATAAAAGTGGGGTATGCGATAGGCCCCAAACTAAAGATAGGCCTATCAGAAGAAATACTCTCATATTTAATAACTAAAATCACAAGTCATAAAATTGTAACATAACCTTCCCAAAATCCTGGCAAACCTATGCATGGGGGGCATAGGTGTACTCAGGGTGCCTTGCAGAAAACAACCTGAAGTATTCTTTTGCAATAACTTACAACAATCTCTCCTAAATCATAGACAAAAAGCAATGTGTCTGTAAAAATTAAAATTGAAAAATTACCACCATATACTTTCTCCAATTTTTTGGGCTAAAACGGTTGCTTCAAAGGCATCAAAGCACACCATATACAATACCTTGGGGTGTCAACATTTAAAAAATATACACTTTGAATGCAATAAATAAAAGTGGGGTATGTGATAGGCCCCAAACTAAAGATAGGCCTATCAGAATAAATACTCTAATTTTTAATAACTAAAATCATGTAACATAACCTTCCCAAAATCCTGGCAAACCTATGCATGGGGGGCATAGGTGTACTCAGGGTGCCTTGCAGAAAACAACCTGAAGTATTCTTTTGCAATAACTTACAACAGTCTCTCCTAAATCATAGTAAAAAAGCAATGTGTCTGTAACAATGAAAATTGAAAAATTACCACCATATACTTTCTCCAATTTTTTGGGCTAAAACGGTTGCATCAAAGTCATCAAACCACTCCATGTATAATACCTTGGGGGGTCAACTTTTTAAATATAATCACATTTATGGAAAACAAATAAATTGGGGTATGTTAAAAGACCCCCAAAAAAGACGATAGGCAAAGAAAATATGTTAAATGTGAAAAAAAATCACAAACACATGTCAGACATTTGGCATTGCACCGCCCAAACAAGCCACTAAACCTATGCATAGGTGGTATCACTGAACTCAGGAGATGTTGGTGACCGCATATTGGTGTCTTCTTTGGTAGTAACACATAACAGGAGCTGTGAATCCATGTCTAAAGTACAATGTATGTGAAAAATAACACAAAGAAATGAATGCCCAATAGTTTGACAAAGACTAGTGGTTGAATTAGTGTATGGAAAGTGTTAAAACAACTGCATTTGAAATACCCTAGGATGTCTACTTTTCAAAAATATATGGTTTTATGGGGGTAAATTACATTGGCCGGCTTCAGAAATGTCTTAAATAGAACATGGGTGCATGGGATGTGAAAATGGGAAGTGTAAAAAATGGAATGCGCTTCCTAAAAATAAGGCCTTCTAGCCCCCAGAGAACCCAACACACCTATACATGGGTGGTATCATTGTACTCAGGAGATGTTGTTGAACACATATTGAGGTGTTTTTTGGCAGTAACACATAACAGGAACTGAGAATCCATGCCTAAAGTACAATGTGTGTGAAAAATAACACAAAAAAATGACTACCCAAAAGTTTGACAAAGACTGGTGGTTAAATAAGTTCATGGAAAGTGTGAAAATACCAGCATTTCAAATACCCTAGGGGGTCTACTTCTCAAAAATATATGGTTTTATGGGGGTAAATTTCATTGGCCGGCTTCAGAAATGTCCCAAATAGGACATGGGTGCATGATGACCGATGTGAAAATTCCAAGTTGAAAAACTGGAAAGCGCTTCCTAAAAAACATAATTTATGCTTACCTGATAAATTCCTTTCTTCTGTAGTGTGATCAGTCCACGGGTCATCATTACTTCTGGGATATTAACTCCTCCCCAACAGGAAGTGCAAGAGGATTCACCCAGCAGAGCTGCATATAGCTCCTCCCCTCTACGTCACTCCCAGTCATTCGACCAAGGACCAACGAGAAAGGAAAAGCCAAGGGTGAAGTGGTGACTGGAGTATAAATTAAAAAATATTTACCTGCCTTAAAACAGGGCGGGCCGTGGACTGATCACACTACAGAAGAAAGGAATTTATCAGGTAAGCATAAATTATGTTTTCTTCTGTTAAGTGTGATCAGTCCACGGGTCATCATTACTTCTGGGATACCAATACCAAAGCAAAAGTACACGGATGACGGGAGGGATAGGCAGGCTCTTTATACAGAAGGAACCACTGCCTGAAGAACCTTTCTCCCAAAAAAAGCCTCAGATGAAGCAAAAGTGTCAAATTTGTAAAATTTGGAAAAAGTATGAAGCGAAGACCAAGTTGCAGCCTTGCAAATCTGTTCAACAGAGGCCTCATTCTTAAAGGCCCAAGTAGAAGCCACAGCTCTAGTGGAATGAGCTGTAATCCTTTCAGGAGGCTGCTGTCCAGCAGTCTCATAAGCTAAACGAATTATGCTACGAAGCCAAAAAGAAAGAGAGGTAGCAGAAGCTTTTTGACCTCTCCTCTGCCCAGAGTAAACGACAAACAGAGAAGACGTTTGTCGAAATTCCTTAGTTGCCTGTAAGTAAAATTTTAGAGCACGGACTACATCCAGGTTGTGCAGTAGACGTTCCTTCTTCGAAGAAGGATTTGGGCATAAAGAAGGAACAACAATCTCTTGATTGATATTCCTGTTAGTAACTACCTTAGGTAAGAACCCAGGTTTAGTACGCAGAACTACCTTATCCGAATGAAAAATCAAATAAGGAGAATCACAATGTAAGGCTGATAACTCAGAGACTCTTCGAGCCGAGGAAATAGCCATTAAAAATAGAACTTTCCAAGATAACAACTTTATATCAATGGAATGAAGGGGTTCAAACGGAACGCCCTGTAAAACATTAAGAACAAGGTTTAAACTCCATGGTGGAGCAACCGTTTTAAACACAGGCTTAATCCTGGCCAAAGCCTGACAAAAAGCCTGGACGTCAGGAACTTCTGACAGACGTTTGTGTAACAGAATGGACAGAGCTGAGATCTGTCCCTTTAATGAACTAGCGGATAAACCCTTTTCTAAACCTTCTTGTAGAAAAGACAATATCCTAGGAATCCTAACCTTACTCCAAGAGTAACCTTTGGATTCACACCAATATAGGTATTTACGCCATATCTTATGGTAAATCTTTCTGGTAACAGGTTTCCTAGTCTGTATTAAGGTATCAATAACTGACTCAGAAAATCCACGTCTTGATAAAATCAAGCGTTCAATTTCCAAGCAGTCAGCTTCAGAGAAGTTAGACTTTGATGTTTGAAGGGACCCTGTATCAGAAGGTCCTGTTTCAGAGGTAGAGACCAAGGTGGACAGGATGACATGTCCACCAGTTCTGCATACCAAGTCCTGCGTGGCCACGCAGGTGCTATTAGAATCACTGATGCTCTCTCTTGTTTGATTCTGGCAATCAATCGAGGAAGCATCGGGAAGGGTGGAAACACGTAAGCCATCCTGAAGTCCCAAGGTGCTGTCAGGGCATCTATCAGGACTGCTTCTGGATCCCTGGATCTGGACCCATAACGAGGAAGCTTGGCGTTCTGTCGAGACGCCATGAGATCTATCTCTGGTTTGCCCCAACGTCGAAGTATTTGGGCAAAGACCTCCGGATGAAGTTCCCACTCCCCCGGATGAAAAGTCTGACGACTTAAGAAATCCGCCTCCCAGTTCTCCACTCCCGGGATGTGGATTGCTGACAGGTGGCAAGAGTGAGACTCTGCCCAGCGAATTATCTTTGATACTTCCATCATAGCTAGGGAGCTTCGTGTCCCTCCCTGATGGTTGATGTAAGCTACAGTCGTGATGTTGTCCGACTGAAACCTGATGAAACTCCGCGTTGTCAACTGGGGCCAAGCCAGGAGGGCATTGAGAACTGCTCTCAATTCCAGAATGTTTATTGGCAGGAGACTCTCCTCCTGACTCCATTGTCCCTGAGCCTTCAGAGAATTCCAGACGGCACCCCAACCTAGAAGGCTGGCGTCTGTTGTTACAAATGTCCAGTCTGGTCTGCTGAATGGCATCCCCCTGGACAGATGTGGCCGAGAAAGCCACCAAAGAAGAGAATTTCTGGTCTCTTGATCCAGATTCAGAGAAGGAATGTTTATTGGCAGGAGACTCTACTATGTCCATTGCCGCTACCATTAAGCCGATTACCTCCATGCATTGAGCCACTGACGGGTGTTGAATGGAATGAAGGGTGCGGCAAGCACTTTGAAGTCTTGTTAACCTGTCCTCTGTCAGGTAAATCTTAATTTTTACAGAATCTATAAGAGTCCCCAGGAAGGGAACTCTTGTGAGTGGAACGAGTGAACTTTTCTTTTCGTTCACCTTCCATCCATGTGACCTTAGAAATGCCAGTACTAACTCTGTATGAGACTTGGCAGTTTGAAAGCTTGAAGCTTGAATCAGAATGTCGTCTAGGTATGGAGCTACCGAGATTCCCCGCGGTCTTAGTACCGCCAGAAGAGCACCCAGAACCTTTGTGAAGATTCTTGGAGCTGTAGCCAATCCGAATGGAAGAGCTACAAACTGGTAATGCCTGTCTAGGAAGGCAAACCTTAGGTACTGGTAATGATCTTTGTGAATCGGTATGTGAAGGTAAGCATCTTTTAAATCTACAGTGGTCATGTGCTGACCCTCTTGGATCATAGGTAAAATTGTCCGAATAGTCTCCATCTTGAACGATTGAACTCTTAGGAACTTGTTTAGGATCTTTAAGTCCAGGATTGGTCTGAAAGTTCCCTCTTTTTTGGGAACCACAAACAGATTTGAGTAAAACCCCTGTCCCTGTTCCGATCGTGGAACTGGGTGGATTACTCCCATTAACAAGAGCTCTTGTACGCAGCGTAGAAACGCCTCTTTCTTTGTCTGGATTGTTGACAACCTTGACAGATGAAATCTCTCTCTTGGAGGAGAGTATTTGAAGTCCAGAAGGTATCCCTGAGATATTATTTCTAGCGCCCAGGGATCCTGGACATCTCTTGCCCAAGCCTGGGCGAAGAGAGAAAGCCTGCCCCCCACTAGATCCGATCCCGGATCGGGGGCCCTCAATTCATGCCGTTTTAGGGGCAGCAGTAGGTTTCCTGGTCTGCTTGCCCTTGTTCCAGGACTGGTTAGGTTTCCAGCCTTGTCTGTAGCGAGCAACAGCTCCTTCCTGTTTTGGTGCAGAGGAAGTTGATGCTGCTCCTGCTTTGAAATTACGAAAGGAACGAAAATTAGACTGTCTAGTCTTAGTTTCGGCTTTGTCCTGAGGCAGGGCATGGCCTTTACCTCCTGTAATGTCAGCGATAATCTCTTTCAACCCGGGCCCGAATAAGGTCTGCCCTTTGAAAGGTATATTAAGCAATTTAGACTTAGAAGTAACATCAGCTGACCAGGATTTTATCCACAGCGCCCTGCGTGCCTGAATGGCGAATCCTGAATTCTTCGCCGTAAGTTTAGTTAGATGTACTACGGCCTCCGAAATGAATGAATTAGCTAGTTTAAGGACTCTAAGCCTGTCCGTAATGTCGTCCAGAGTAGCTGAACTAATGTTCTCTTCCAGAGACTCAATCCAGAACGCCGCTGCAGCCGTGATCGGCGCAATGCATGCAAGGGGTTGCAATATAAAACCTTGTTGAACAAACATTTTCTTAAGGTAACCCTCTAATTTTTTATCCATTGGATCTGAAAAAGCACAGCTATCCTCCACCGGGATAGTGGTACGCTTAGCTAAAGTAGAAACTGCTCCCTCTACCTTAGGGACCGCTTGCCATAAGTCCCGTGTGGTGGCGTCTATTGGAAACATTTTTCTAAATATCGGAGGGGGTGAGAACGGCACACCGGGTCTATCCCACTCCTTAGAAACAATTTCAGTAATTCTCTTAGGTATAGGAAAAACCTCAGTACTCGTCGGTACCGCAAAATATTTATCCAACCTACACATTTTCTCTGGTATTGCAACTGTGTTACAATCATTCAGAGCCGCTAACACCTCCCCTAGTAATACACGGAGGTTTTCCAGTTTAAATTTAAAATTTGAAATATCTGAATCCAGTCTGTTTGGATCAGAACCGTCACCCACAGAATGAAGTTCTCCGTCCTCATGTTCTGCAACCTGTGACGCAGTATCTGACATGGCCCTAATATTATCAGCGCACTCTGTTCTCACCCCAGAGTGATCACGCTTACCTCTTAGTTCTGGTAATTTAGCCAAAACTTCAGTCATAACAGAAGCCATATCCTGTAATGTGATTTGTAATGGCCGGCCAGATGTACTCGGCGCTACAATATCACGCACCTCCCGAGCGGGAGATGCAGGTACTGGCACGTGAGGCGAGTTAGTCGGCATAACTCTCCCCTCGTTGTTTGGTGAAATTTGTTCAATTTGTACAGATTGACTTTTATTTAAAGTAGCATCAATACAGTTAGTACATAAATTTCTATTGGGCTCCACTTTGGCATTGCAACAAATGACACAGGTATCTTCCTCTGAATCAGACATGTTTAACACACTAGCAAATAAACTTGCAACTTAGAATACAATTCAATTAGAATAATATTAAAAACGTACTGTGCCTTTAAGAAGCACAGAAAATCTATGACAGTTGAAAATTAATAAATTGAAACAGTTATAGCCTCAATCCTTGTAAACAACACAACTTTAGCAAAGGTTTAATCCCAATAGCAAAGATAACAAATTCTGAAAGCAGGAAACAATTACAGAATAAACGTTTTTTATCACAGTCAACTATAATTCTCACAGCTCTGCTGAGAGAAATTACCTCCCTCAAAATAAGTTTGAAGACCCCTGAGTTCTGTAGAGATGAACTGGATCATGCAGGAAATACAATGAGCTGCTGACTGAAATAACTGATGCATAGAAAAGGCGCCAAAAAAACGGCCCTTCCCCCTCACACACAGCAGTGAGAGAGAACAGAAACTGTCAGAAAAAGATTAAGCAACTGCCAAGTGGAAAAATGGTGCCCAAACATTTATTCACTCAGTACCTCAGCAAATGAAAACGATTTTACATTCCAGCAAAAACGTTAAACATAATTTCTAGTTATTAAACAGCTTAATGTACTTCTTACAGTGTAATTCTAGTGAAGTACCATTCCCCAGAATACTGAAGTGTAAAGTATACATACATGACATTATATCGGTATGGCAGGATTTTCTCATCAATTCCATTGTCAGAAAATAAAAGCTGCTACATACCTCTATGCAGATTCATCTGCCCGCTGTCCCCTGATCTGAAGTTTACCTCTCCTCAGATGGCCGAGAAACAGCAATATGATCTTAACTACTCCGGCTAAAATCATAGCAAAAACTCTGGTAGATTCTTCTTCAAACTCTGCCAGAGAGGTAATAACACACTCCGGTGCTATTTTAAAATAACAAACTTTTGATTGAAGATATAAAACTAAGTATAATCACCATAGCCCTCTCACACTTCCTATCTAGTCGTTGGGTGCAAGAGAATGACTGGGAGTGACGTAGAGGGGAGGAGCTATATGCAGCTCTGCTGGGTGAATCCTCTTGCACTTCCTGTTGGGGAGGAGTTAATATCCCAGAAGTAATGATGACCCGTGGACTGATCACACTTAACAGAAGAAATAAGGCCTTCTAGCCCCCAGAGAACCCAACACACCTATACATGGGTGGTATCACTGTACTCAGGAGATGTTGTTGAACACATATTGAGGTGTTTTTTGGCAGTAACACAAAACAGGAACTGAGAATCCATGCCTAAAGTACAATGTGTGTGAAAAATAACACAAAATAATGACTACCCAAAAGTTTGACAAAGACTGGTGGTTAAATAAGTTCATGGAAAGTGTGAAAATACCAGCATTTCAAATACCCTAGGGTGTCTACTTTTCAAAAATATATGGTTTGATGGGGGTAAATTCCATTGGCCAGCTTCAGAAATGTCCCAAATAGGACATGGGTGCATGATGACCGATGTGAAAATTCCAAGTTGAAAAACTGGAATGCGCTTCCTAAAATTAAGGCCTTTTAGCCCCCAGAGAACCCGACACACCTATACATGGGTGGTATCACTGTACTCAGGAGATGTTGTTGAACACATATTGAGGTGTTTTTTGGCAGTAACACATAACAGGAACTGAGAATCCATGCCTAAAGTACAATGTGTGTGAAAAATAACACAAAATAATGACTACCCAAAAGTTTGACAAAGACTGGTGGTTGAATTAGTGCATGGAAAGTGTTAAAATACAAGCATTTGAAATACCCTAGGGTGTCTACTTTTCAAAAATATATGGTTTGATGGGGGTAAATTCCATTGACCAGCTTCAGAAATGTCCCAAATAGGACATGGGTGCATGATGACCGATGTGAAAATTCCAAGTTGAAAAACTGGAATGCGCTTCCTAAAATTAAGGCCTTTTAGCCCCCAGAGAACCCGACACACCTATACATGGGTGGTATCACTGTACTCAGGAGATGTTGTTGAACACATATTGAGGTTTTTTTTGGTAGTAACACATAACAGGAACTGAGAATCCATGCCTAAAGTACAATGTGTGTGAAAAATAACACAAAATAATGACTACCCAAAAGTTTGACAAAGACTGGTGGTTGAATTAGTGCATGGAAAGTGTTAAAATACAAGCATTTGAAATACCCTAGGGTGTCTACTTTTCAAAAATATATGGTTTGATGGGGGTAAATTCCATTGACCAGCTTCAGAAATGTCCCAAATAGGACATGGGTGCATGATGACCGATGTGAAAATTCCAAGTTGAAAAACTGGAATGCGCTTCCTAAAATTAAGGCCTTTTAGCCCCCAGAGAACCCGACACACCTATACATGGGTGGTATCACTGTACTCAGGAGATGTTGTTGAACACATATTGAGGGTTTTTTTGGTAGTAACACATAACAGGAACTGAGAATCCATGCCTAAAGTACAATGTGTGTGAAAAATAACACAAAATAATGACTACCCAAAAGTTTGACAAAGACTGGTGGTTGAATTAGTGCATGGAAAGTGTTAAAATACAAGCATTTAAAATACCCTAGGGTGTCTACTTTTCAAAAATATATGGTTTGATGGGGGTAAATTCCATTGACCAGCTTCAGAAATGTCCCAAATAGGACATGGGTGCATGATGACCGATGTGAAAATTCCAAGTTGAAAAACTGGAATGCGCTCCCTAAAAATAAGAGCTTTTAGCCCCCCGAGAACCCGACACACCTATACATGGGTGGTATCACTGTACCCAGGAGATGCTGCTGAAGACATATGAGGGTGTTATTTGGCAGTAACCCTTAATATTATCAGTAAATGTATTCTTAAATTGCTATTTTGTCAAAAAATCAAATTATTTTTTTTTCCCCCCCAAACTTTGGCATAGATTGGTGGTAAAATGGTTGCATGAAAAAAGTCAAAATACCCCAAGTTTAATACCTTAGGTTGTCTTCTTTTAAAAAATATATACATTTGAAGGGTTATTCAGGGATTCATGACAGATATTGGTGTTACAATGTAACTATCGCCAATTTTGAAAAAACATGGTTTTGAAATAGCAAAGTGCTACTTGTACTTATTGCCCTATAACTTGCAAAAAAAGCAAAGAACATGTAAACATTGGGTATTTATAAACTCAGGACAAAATTTAGAAACTGTTTAGCATTGGTATTTTATGGTGGTTGTAGATGTGTAAGAGATTTTGGGGCTCAAAGTTAGAAAAAGTGCATTTTTTTCATTTTTTCCTCATATTTTATATTTTTTTTATAGTAAATTATAAGATATGATGAAAATAATCATATCTTTAGAAAGTCCATTTAATGGCGAGAAAAACAGTATATAATATGTGTGGGTACAGTAAATGAGTAAGAGGAAAATTACAGTTAAACACAAACATCGCAGAAATGCAAAAATAGCCTTGGTCCCAGATGGTCAACAAATTGAAAAGTGGTCTGGTCACTAAGGGGTTAAACAACTTTCTAATTTACTTCTATTATCTAATTTGCTTTATTCTCTTGATATACTGTGCTGAAAAGCATATCTAGATATGCTCAGTAGCTGCTTATTGGTTGCTGTACATAGATGCCTCATATGATTGGCTCACCCATGTGCATTGCTATTTCTTCAACAAAGGATATCTAAATAATGAAGCAAACTAGATAATAGAAGTAAAATGGAATGTTGTTTAAAATTGTATTCTCTACTTGAATCATGAAAGAAATTTTTTGGGTTTAGTGTCCCTTTAACTTCAGTTTCCAGCGAGCTGAAAACTACAGGGGTAGATTGCAGCATCTGCTGCTTGTTATATCTACCCCAAAGAGTTCCACTGTTTAAAAAGATAGGAAAGTCAAAATTAAACTTGCATGAGTCAAACAGAGCACTTTAAAACACTTTAAAATCACCTCTGTTTTCAAATGTGCTTCCTTCTCTTGGTATCCCTTGTTAAAAAAGAATATGCACATATCCTACACTAGTGGGAGGAGCTAGTTGCTGATTGGTGCCTGCACACATTTGTCTCTTGTGATTGGCTAACTAGATGTGTTCAGCTAGCAGCCAGCAGTGCAGAGTTTTTCTTTCAGCAAAGGATAACAAGAGAATGAAGCACATTTGATAAAATAAGTCAATTTGAAAGTTGTTCAACATTGTATGTTCTATCCAAATCATTAATAATAAAATTTTGGAGTTTCCTGTCCCTTTAATTGCTCATACAGTTAAAAAAAATATGTTTGGTTGCTGCAGATCATGCTTCCTCTAACAGTCTTGTCACAAAAAAACCCATCATGGCATATAATCATATCAACCTCTCATGTGCATCTTTCCTAAGGCAAACAAACCTCATTTTATTGATTTCATGACTGAAAAGGACAGTAAATACTTTGAGATTTATTTATTTTTTTCAATATACAGTATATTCATTATTTATTTTGCACCCTTCTCATGTAATTTAGCTCTGAAAATGATGGCCTTTTATTTTTCAGACCTGGAAAAGTACCCTGCTGACTCCTCAAGGCTAATCAAGATACAAATATTGGCTTACCGATAATAAATGTAAAATAATGTGCTTTATATTAATATGAATATGGCTTGTCTTGTTGTCTACAGACTCAAGCCAGAATTGGCACCTCCATATTAGGTAAGTTGTGGGTAGTAGTTGCTTAAACAACAGAACTGTCTTGTAACTACAAGAGGTCAGATTATGAGTGGAGCGCTAACTGTTACGCGCGAGCAATAAAGGGTTTATCCTAGTTAGCTGTTGTTTTTTTTTCTCCACTTTTCAAGTTCGTCTTTTTGAGCACATCGGGTTAGCACATCGATTTACTTTCAACTTGTAATATGCGCGTCATCTGATGGCAGCAAAAAGCTTACTTGTCGCAGAGTTTAGCGTGCGAGCATGAGCGATATTTACTGCTCCACTTGTAAATTGGTCCAAGTTGTTTACTGTCCTTTTAAATCATCCAAATTTCTTATTCATGGTGCAGTTTTTCTTTGAAAAGGTTCCAATTCTGCAATTCCTTTTCAGTAATCTTTCCCCAAAACTGTACTTCATACTCAAAATGAGTTTTTTCAAGGATTTAATATAACTTCAAAATTAGGCTTGTGCCTTAGTTTTGTTACTAATGCAAATTTGTATCAAAAACACAGATATTGGTTTAGTTTTCACAAAACGATTATCCAAGCTAATGCACTAACTAATTTAACCCCTTAGTGACCAGAGCACTTTTCCATTTTCTGTCCGTTTGGGACCAAGGCTATTTTTACATTTCTGCGGTGTTTGTGTTTAGCTGAAATTTTCCTCTTACTCATTTACTGTACCCACACATATTATATACCGTTTTTCTCGCCATTAAATGGACTTTCTAAAAATACCATTATTTTCATCATATCTTATCATTTACTATAAAAAAAATTATAAAATATGAGGAAAAATTGAAAAAAACACACTTTTTCTAACTTTGAACCCCAAAATCTGTTACATATCTACAACCACCAAAAAACACCCATGCTAAATTGTTTCTAAATTTTGTCCTGAGTTTAGAAATACCCAATGTTTACATCTTCTTTGCTTTTTTTGTAACTTATAGGGCCATAAATACAAGTAGCACTTTGCTATTTTCAAACCATTTTTTTTCAAAATTAACGCTAGTTACATTAGAACACTAATATCTTTCAGGAATCCCTGAATATCCATTGACATGTATATATTTTTTTTTAGAAGACATCCCAAATTATTGATCTAGGCCCATTTTGGTATATTTCATGCCACCATTTCACCGCCAAATGCGATCAAATACAAAAAATTGTTCACTTTTTCACAAATTTTTTCACAAACTTTCAGTTTCTCACTGAAATTATTTACATACTGCTTGTGCAATTATGGCATAAATGGTTGTAAATTCTTCTCTGGGATCCCCTTTGTTCAGAAATAGCAGACATATATGGCTTTGGCATTGCTTTTTGGTAATTAGAAGGCCGCTAAATGCCACTGCGCACCACACGTGTATTATGCCCAGCAGTGAAGGGGTTAATTAGGGAGCATGTAAGGAGCTTTTTGGGGTAATTTTAGCTTTAGTGTAGTGTAGTAGACAACCCCAAGTATTGATCTAGGCCCATTTTGGTATATTTCATGCCACCATTTCACCGCCAAATGCGATAAAATTAAAAAAAACGTAAAATTTTTCATAATTTTAGGTTTCTCACTGAAATAATTTACAAACAGCTTGTGCAATTATGGCACAAATGGCTGTAAATGCTTCTCTGGGATCCCCTTTGTTCAGAAATAGCAGACATATATGACTTTGGAGTTGCTTTTTGGTAATTAGAATGCTGCTAAATGGCGCTGCGCATCACACGTGTATTATGGCTAGCAGTGAAGGGGTCAATTAGGTAGCTTGTAGGGAGCTTGCAGGGTTAATTTTAGCTTTAGTGTAAAGATCAGCCTCCCACCTGAAACATCAGACCCCCTGATCCCTCCCAAACATCTCTCTTCCCTCCCCTACCCCACAAATGTCCCCGCCATCTTAAGTACTGGCAGAAACTCTGCCAGTACTAAAATAAAAGGTATATTTGGGCTTTTTTGTGCATTTTTTGTTAGCATATTTACATATGCTTCTGTGTAGGGATCCCCCTTAGCCCCCAACCTCACTGATCCCCCACTAAACAGCTCTCTAACCCTCCCCCTCTGACTTAATGTGCGCCATCTTGGGTACTGGCAGCTGTCTGCCAGTACCCAGTTTAGTGAAAAAAAGCTTTTTTTTTAAATAAAATGTCCCTTTTCTGTAGTGTAGCTTTCCCCCCCCCCCCCCCAAGACCAACCCCCACCCCTTCCAGATCCCTTAGATGGTTTTTAAAATAAAGTTTATTACATTATTTTTTTACTTTTACTTGTTAACTTTTCTGTAGTGTAGCGGTTCCCACCCGCTCCCGCCCCGTGCACGCGCCCGCCCGCCACCCCCGTGCACGCGCGCGCGCCCGTGCGCGCCCTCGACGGTCCCGATCCCGATCCCGCCCCCCGTGACGTCACGCGCAACACCGATGGCCGCCCACCCGCCTCCCAATTCGGCTCCCACCCACCAACGATACCGGCCATCGATGTCCGGTGCAGAGAGGGCCACAGAGTGGCTCTCTCTGCATCGGATGGCCATGTATGGTTATTGCAGGATGCCTCCATATCGAGGCATCACTGCAATAACCGGAAAGCAGCTGGAAGCGAGCAGGATCGCTTCCAGCTGCTTTCCACACCGAGGACGTGCAGGGTACGTCCTCAGGCATTAACTGCCTTTTTTTTGAGGACGTACCCTGCACGTCCTCGGTCATTAAGGGGTTAAAGAAAACAAAGAAATACTAATGCATTTTGTATTTATTTATTTCCTTTTAATTATCTTAAAGGGTTAAAATACCTCTAGTGCGCTAGAGAGCCGCACTAATCCCCACGCTTTTTCATAGAGCCCTTGGCTCATAGAGCCACGCTAACAGGTGGCTTAGCGTATCAGATCCCAGGGCCTGTGTTAAAAGAGAAGGTCCTTTAGTGTAGGCCCTGGGATCCGTCCCGCTAAGCCTCCTATTAGTGCAGCACGGAACTCTATAAAGAAGGGTCGGTATTAGCGAGCTAGAGGTAAGTATAAGGCTACAGGTGAACTTTTGCACCTGTAGCAATGTTACATTACATTCATTTCACAAAAACAAATATAAATGTTCCCCGAATATTCATTTAGTTTTAAACTAAACAAATATTGAATAATGAAGTAGAATATTCGGAAAAATTATTTTTTTTTAATATTCTTTTAGAATGATTAGGATGAACCGAATTTTTTGCTGCTGCACAAGTCTAGTCAATATTGATCTACCTCTCCTTCTCACATTTCAGAGCTAATGAAACATTAAAAAATACATTATTATTCTCAGACTAATCTTTTCTTTGAATGCATCATTCTGTTTAGCATTTGTTTAGTGTTTAATGTCCCTTTAAGATAACCCTTCAGTGGAATTAGGAGGCCTAGCCCACATCCTGAAAAACAGCCCTAGACCATTATCACTAAAGGTATAATCCATCCTAGTAGGTAGCCATCTTCTGGTATCCACCACACCCAGATCCTTGTCTATGCTAGATTTTCATGCACCTATTAGCAATGGTTGTTAATCATGGGTCAATAATTAGTAGGGGTGACCATGTACGTTTGCCCACATAGGGTCAGATTACAAACGGAGTGGCATTTAATGCTCCCACTGGTGTGCTAACTCTGCTTTAAGTAAGCTTTTTCTGTGCGTTGGGTAGCGCTGGTATTACAAGTTGAAAGTAAACGGTTTTTGCAAAAGTGCTAACCTGAAGCGCGCAAAAAGCTGAACTTAGGATATTGCACAAGCATTAAAGTATTCCCCCATAGAATTCATTTGTGCAAAAAAAGTGGAAAAACCTTACTACATACTTGGGAGCAAACCTGATTGCATTTTTTCGCTAACCCGGCATGATCATAAGTATATTTCAATGTTCTTCACACAGAACAATGTTCTTCACTATTTATTAATAAATACACATTTCTACATATATCTGGTGGCATTTTGGTAATATATATATATATATATATATATATATATTTTATATAGAAAACACGGAAGGGGACTGCACTCTAAGGGGCATATTTATCAAGCTCTGTATGCTGATGCAATGATAAATGCAGAGAGCGTATGCTGTCGGCATTTATCGATGTGCAGCGGACATGATCCGCAATATCGGATCATGTCCACTCGCACGTTTTTAAATAGGCCACTAAGACTGGACTGGGTACACATCCTATGACCCTGCAACATGCTCAGCCCTGGGTGCTCAATAGCACTCTCAGGAAGCTGCACTGTCCCCAGAATCCCAGGCAGTTAACCACGGACAAGTCTGGGTGCAAGGTCCATAGGAAAAATTACAAAATAAATTAACACACAGAGAAAGTCCAGCACTTACTTGCAATCTCTCAGCTAATATTAAAAGCAAAACTGAAGGGGGGACTTCCGGGCTGCTCCACTCCTCAACCCAGTCAAGGACCGGTAGGTTTGTGCCGGTTGCAGGGAAAGTCTGGCGTGGGGTGAGGTCCGCATTCTCCTGCTCCATCATGATGGACTTTGAACATGATGGTGTTTCCCACACTGTGCCATAGTTCACTATTTTGCAGCAGCCATTTGAGGACGTTCAGATAACCAACTGACAGTTTTTTTGTTATAGAAAACATATGTTTTAGCTTGGGACATTCTAGCGAACAATCTATATGTTTAATTCCTAAGTGATGTATGCTAGAATACGATAAAGTCTCATTAACCGCCCTAACATGATGACTTCACTCGGTAATGCTTTTACCTACAATTTTAGTACGAGTGAGATTCTACACTCTCCAGATTGGACAGACTTTTAGCTTTAATATCTGGAGCTTACTGAAATAGGCTCTCTCTAGCTAGATAAACTGCAGCCTATAGCTATTTGTGCTGTTATTTAATCACGTACCTATGCACAACCTGGGTGTCTATTAATATTTGCTACTGTAATGTGGAAGGGTAATATGGGGGCTACTTTAATATTCATTGATTGGGAAATATATCCTATAGCACTAATTCTTTGAGTTATATAGGACTTGCATATGCTTACTAACCTTATTCTCTTACCAGACAACTGACAGGGATAATTAGAATTCCTAGTTACAATAACTAGCTCTAGTAGTTGGAAAATATTGAAATATGTGCTCTCTAACCAGATAAGCTACAGCCATATAGTTAAGTATGTTGTTAATTAATAGCTTCTTTATATACAGCCTGATTGTTTATTACTATATTCTGACTTGCCTTACCATTTCTGTACACATACAGGTATAGGGTGATTGTCTACTAGATACGCCATAATCCCTAAGATTTACTCCCCTGAATTATACTTCATGCTTAACTTTATAATGGATGATGTCCCCAGACAGAGTAGAGGTTTACTAAATTTCCTGCAATTTTGCTAGATATTTCCCCTTTATCATAATCTCATGCTGCTCTATATCTGCAGCCAGGGCAGGGGAGACTGACATGCCTAATCAATGGTAGTAACAATTGTCTAAATGGGCTAAATTCACTTCACCATTATTTTTTAAGGGAGACTCAAATTATTATTGATGTTTAGTAACAACACATTAATAAAAGTCCCCACAGCACCCTCATGTTAATTTCTATCATGTGACACATATACTAACCGCTGTCACCATTAGAACTATACTAGATATTTTTGGCCCCATGACCAGAGTGTGCCAATGCCCTGAGTCTCCCTCCAAAGAGCTTACACAACACTCACTACTACTGCGTACCAAGTATCATAAAATGATTCGGATATTGTCGCCCAATTGTTTGATAGTACCATGGACCCTTGAGATATAATATACAGCTATTTATCTCTGAGAGTTTTCTTATCTACCTACTACATCCATCCCAGATTGTTAGCTACAGTTTTGTATGTGTATTTGATATATTTTTAAGAACCTTATGAACATCATCCTTTTCTCGAAACTCACCCCTACCAGTGAAACTATTTTACTAAACACCCCAAGAGGGGCTACTAATGGCCTATTTTCATTTGGAGATATCCAGATAAAAGTACGTATTAAATATGATTAAGGTGAGGGAAGCTTGGACAATAGAAAATATCTCTATTAAGTTGTAAAAATGCCTTAAGACCTTGCCTTAAGATTTCTCTGTAATAGTTCCACTAGCACCCAATTAGTCCTCCATCGCTCCTCCATTTTCTCCATTTCTTATATTCAAGCACCATTGTTTATTGTGCATCTGTTAGTATACCATCAGTTAGAATGTTTATTTTTACATATCTCCTACAGTTACATTCATTTCCACATTGAGCTTTACAAAGACCCAAAAGTGGTCTATCATTTACTACCTTCTAATAACTATTTTCATTAGTGGTCAAGGGTCCAAGAGTGGCCAAATATATTGCAAATAGAAGGTATCTTTAAAAGAAAAAAATCTGAGGTTCCATATATTATTTCATGGCATGACTTGGATTGTTATAAAGCAAATTCTCATGTGTACCTGACTATGTTTGTATAACATGTATGCAATGTCTTCTTTTTCTTTGTTCTGTACATTTGAGAACCTCAATAAAAATAAAATAATAAAAAAAAAAAGCAAAACTGGAAAAGTAAGTTACCGCATCTGGTCAAATGGGACAAGCCCAGGTACCACGTCAAGGTTTCTCCCAAAACCTGGGTCCCTGATACAGCCATACAAATGCAAGCTCTCAATCAAACAAACTGGGAACAACTTAAGGGTTCACAGACTTATGTAATTACCCTAGAAATATATAAAGCACTGAAGGGGACTGCACTCACAGACTGGACTGGGTACACATCCTATGGCCCTGCAACATGCTCAGACCTGGGTGCTTAGTAGCACTCTCAGGAAGCTGTGCTGTCCCCAGAATCACAGGCAGTTAACCCCAGACAAGTCTGGGTGCAAGGCCCATCAGGAAAATTACAAAAATAAATTAATACAACACACAGAGTAAGTTCAGCACTCACTTGCAAGCTCTCAGCTAAGATTAAAATCAAAACTGCAAGAGTTTGTTACTGCATCTGGCCAAATGGGACAAGCCCAGGTACCACATCAAGTTCTCTCCCAAAACCTGGGTCCCTAATACAGCCATACAAATGCAAGCTCTCAATCCAACAAACTGGGAACAAGTCAAGGGTTCACAGACTTAGGTAATCACCCTAGACATATACAAAACACAGAAGGGGACTGCACTCTCTGGCTGGACTGGGTACACATCCAATGACCCTGCAACATGCTTAGCCCTGGGTGCTCAATAGCACTCTCAGGCAGCTGCACTGTCCTCAGAGTCCCAGGCAGTTAACCCCAGACAGGTCTGGGTGCAAGACCCATAGGGAAAATGACAAAATAAATTAATAAAATACACAGAGAAAGTCCAGCACTTACTTGCAAGCTCTCAGCTGAGATTAAAAGTAAAACTGAAAGAGTTAGTTACCGCATCTGGCCAAATTGGACAAGCCCCGGTACCACGTCAAGGTCTCTCCCAAAACCTGGGTCCATAAAACAGCCATACAAATGCAAGCTCACAATCAAACAAACTGGGAACAAATCAAGGGTTCACAGACTTATGTAATCACTATAAACATATACAAAACAGGGAAGGAGACTGCACTCACAGTATATTCTATTATATTTTTTTCTATTTATCAAAGATAAACTTACATCTGCTTATAAATACACACATGCTTTACATCACACATATTTATATCCAGTTACTAATAACTACACATATATTTCTTAAAGATACACCCAAAATTAAACTTTCATGATTCAGATAGGGCATGCAATTTTCCAACATACTTCCATTAACAACATGTCCACAGTCTTTTTATATTTACACTTTTTTGAGTCACCAGCCACTACTTAGCATGTGCAAGAATTCACAGACTATACGTATATGCATTTGTGATTGGCTGGTGGCTGTCACATGGTACAGAAACAGTGGAAATAGACATCATTTTCAAATTTGTCGGAAAAAAATCTACTACTCCCTTGAAGTTCAGACTAAGGCCTCTATTTATCAAGCTGTCTACTTACCTGCAATCAACGGCCCCAATACACTTGCCTAAGATCGCCTAACATCGCTGCCGCGGACCTGAATACGTTCGCCAAATTTATCAAGAAATATGTCAAAAAGCTGTGCACCAAGTAGCAGCAGACTGTTGTTAACTAACAGTCATCGATCTCGCTACTCATCGGCTTATTCGCAGCTTTCTTGCTAACCACACTATACTATACTGTTTTACCCCCTGTACCGCAGCTCCCGGAGCCCCCCGCAGCTAAATAAACTTATTAACCCCTAAACTGCCGCTCCCAGACCCCGCCGCAACTATAATAAATATATTAACCCCTAAACCGCCGCTCCCGGACCTCGCCGCCACCTACATTATACATATTAACCCCTAATCTGCCACCCCCTATACCGCCGCCACCTACATAAAGTTATTAACCCCTAAACTGCCGCTCCCAGACCCCGCGGCAACTATAATAAATATATTAACCCCTAAACCGCCGCTCCCGGAGCCCACCGCCACCTACATTATACATATTAACCCCTTTCCTGCCCCCCTACACCGCCGCCACTATAATAAAGTAATTAACCCCTAAACCTAAGTCTAACCCTAACCCTAACACCCCCTAACTTAAATATATTTAAAATAAATCTATATAAATATTATTATTAACTAAATAATTCCTATTTAAAACTAAATGCTTACCTATAAAATAAACCCTAAGATAGCTACAATATAACTAATAATTACATTGTAGCTATTTTAGGGTTTATTTTTATTTTACAGACAACTTTGTATTTATTTTAACTAGGTACAATAGTTATTAAATAGTTATTAACTATTTAATAACTACCTAGTTAAAATAAATACAAAAGTACCTGTAAAATAAAGCCTAACCTAAGTTACAATTACACCTAACGCTACACTATCATTACATTAATTAAATAAATTAACTACAATTAAATAAAACTAATTACAATTAACTAAAATTAACTAAAGTACAAAACCCCCCACTAAATTACAGAAAATACAAAAAGAATTACAAGAATTGTAAGCTAATTACACCTAATCTAAGCCCCCTAATAAAATAAAAAAGCCCCCCAAAATAATAAAATTCCCTACCCTATACTAAATTACAAATAGCCCTTAAAAGGGACTTTTGCGGGGCATTGCCCCAAAGTAATCAGCTCTTTTACCTGTAAAAAAAAATACAATACCCCCAACATTAAAACCCACCACCCACACACCCAACCCTACTCTAAAACCCACCCAATCCCCCCTTAAAAAACCTAACACTAACCCCCTGAAGATCACCCTACCTTGAGCCGTCTTCACCCAGCCGGGCACAAGTGGACCTCCAGACCAGCAGAAGTCTTCATCCTATCCAGGCAGAAGAGGACATCCAGACCGGCAGAAGGCTTCATCCAGGCGGCATCTTCTATCTTCATCCATCCGGAGCGGAGCAGGTCCATCTTCAATCCATCCGATGCGGAGCATCCTCTTCCATCGACGTCCTAATACTGAATGAAGGTTCCTTTAAATGACGTCATCCAAGATGGCGTCCCTTGAATTCTGATTGGCAGCCAATAGAATGTGAGGTCAATCCTATTGGCTGATTGCAATTCTATCAGCCAATCGGAATTCAAGGGACGCCATCTTGGATGATGTCATTTAAAGGAAACATAATTCGTCATTTAGTCGTCGGGATCGATAGATGCTCCGCGTCGGATGTCTTCAAGATGGAGCCGCTCCTCGTCGGATGGAAGAAGATAGAAGATGCCGCCTGGATGAAGACTTCTGCCCATCT
This sequence comes from Bombina bombina, assembly GCF_027579735.1. Taxonomy (NCBI): domain Eukaryota; kingdom Metazoa; phylum Chordata; class Amphibia; order Anura; family Bombinatoridae; genus Bombina; species Bombina bombina. The sequence continues at coordinate 912,816,604 of NC_069502.1, read as the reverse complement.
GGAGAACCTCTTCTGGCCGGATTGGATGAAGACTTCTGCCCATCTGGAGGACCACTTCACCCAGATTCGTTGAGGACTTAGGTCCAGCTGGGTGAAGACAGCTCAAGGTAGGGTGATCTTCAGGGGGTTAGTGTTAGGTTTTTTAAGGGGGGTTTGGGTGGGTTTTAGAGTAGGGTTGGGTGTGTGGGTGGTGGGTTTTAATGTTGGGGGGGGTTGTATTTCTTTTTTTACAGGTAAAAGAGCTGATTACTTTGGGGCAATGCCTCGCAAAAAGCCCTTTTAAGGGCTATTTGTAATTTAGTTTAGGGTAGGGAATTTTATTATTTTGGGGGGATTTTTTACTTTATTAGGGGGCTTAGATTAGGTGTAATTAGTTTAAAATTCTTGTAAATTTTTTTCTGTAATTGAGTTTTTTTTTTTTTTGTACTTTAGTTAATTTTATTAAATTGTAGGTAATTGTAGTTAATTTAATTTATTTAATTGTAATATAGTGTTAGGTGTAATTGTAACTTAGGTTAGGATTTATTTTACAGGTAAATTTGTCTTTATTTTAGCTAGGTAGTTATTAAATAGTTAATAGCTATTTAATAACTATTGTACCTAGTTTAAAAAAAATACAAAGTTGCCTGTAAAATAAAAATAAACCCTAAAATAGCTACAATGTAATTATTAGTTATATTGTATCTATCTTAGGGTTTATTTTACAGGTAAGTATTTAGTTTTAAATAGGAATAATTTAGTTAATAATAGTAATTTTATTTAGATTAATTTCAATAATATTTAAGTTAGGGGGTGTTAGGGTTAGGGTTAGACTTAGGTTTAGGGGTTAATAACTTTAATATAGTGGCGGCGGTGTAGGGGGGCATGATAGGGGTTTAGTTGCGGCGGGGTCCGGGAGCGGCGGTTTAGGGGTTAAACATTTTATTTAGTTTCGGCGGGGTCCGGGGGCGGCGGTTTAAGGGTTAAACATTTTATTTAGTTGCGGTGGGGTCTGGGAGCGTCAGTTTAGGGGTTAAACATTTTATTTAGTTGCGGTGGGTCCGGGAGTGGCGGTTTAGGAGTTAATAAGTATAATGTAGGTGGCGGCGGTGTGGGGGGGGGCAGATTAGGGGTGTTTAGACGAACATGAGCTTTCGCTGCTGTCATACTCCCATTGATTCCTATGGGATCCGCCGCCCTGTGAAAACTAGGTACGCTGGGCCGGAATAGTGGCGAGTGTACCTGGTTGTTCTTTGATAGCTAGCAAAAATAGTCAGATTGTGCGAACTTGTGTTCGGAACATCTGGAGTGACGTAAGCATCGATCTGTGTCGGACTGAGTCAGGCGGATTGTATGTTACGTCACTAAATTCTACTTTTGCCGGTCTGTAGGCCTTGATAACTATGGCGAATCAGCCTCGCCACAAATACGCTGCGGAATTCCAGCGTATTTGTGGTTGACGGCTTGATAAACAGAGGCCTGTGACGGATACCCCCGGCTACCCCGACTGGGTAGCTCCGCCAAAAGGGGTCCTGCTTCCTTCCTGCCGACTGCAGCTATGTAGCTGGCAAGTGACCACAGCCTGTAGACTCCTCTGATGCCTGACAGCACCAGTACTCAGGGTCCCACCCTGTGGCAGACTCCAGCTACCCAGACTAGGTAGCTCTTCCAGCGTGTCCTTCCTCTGCTGGGAACAGGCTGCTATGTAGCTCAGGATAGTGATTTTAGCTGGAGCTCACCCACATAACTAGACATACTAGCATTCAGGTGAAACAGGAACTGATTTTATTGAAAACACACACTCCTTTTATACAGTCAGCTCATCTTGATAAGACCCTGGACAATCCCACTATTTTCCCGCCATTCCCGCCCCTCTAGACAGCCCGGCACCTCCATAGGAGCCACAGTCCCACATAATCCCAATACATATGGGTGGCGGTTTTGGGGTGTCATTTTAAAGCTCTCGGTCCCCAGATTTCACGGTCCAAAAATCAGCATGATTCGTTACTGGGGACCGGAGTTACAGTCTGATGAAGTTATGGGGTTAGGGGTGTCCAAAACCCCCGGTTCCCAAAAGAGCTCCCCTCCGGCAATTCCCCCACCCCTTGTACTCCCCAGGGGCTACTAATCCCCAAAAGAGCGGAGCTCTGGAGCACATGGTTGCTGGAGCGACCTGGGTTAAAGTTAGCGGGTGTTCTGCTGTCCTGTGGCCGACCGTGAGTTCCAGGAGCCTGGCCAGCCTGAGAGGGGTTAGGTGGGTATCCGTTGTGAGGCGTCCGACCGGGAGTTCCAGGAGCCCGGCCAGCCTAGGAGGGTTTTCCTGGTCATAAACTAACTCTTCTCTGAACACAAAAACAAGCCAACACAGAGTAAACAAACAGTCTCCAGAGATGGTGGTTGCTCTGAGGAGCCCAAAAACCACTGAGAAACAACAGGGGTGAGGTTTTAGGGGGGTGGGGTTAGCCTTAGCCGTCTGATATCTGTGACATCTCCCCCCTCCAGTTCGGCAGACCCGGCTACACCCTTAACGGGTCAGCCTGGGGCTGTCCGACAGTGGCCCTCCACTTCTCGGTTGCTGAGAGAGGTTATCCCATCTCTCCTGAGCTTGGGGCATCCTGGGGGGTTTCTGCTGGCGTTTATACCCTGCGCCCTGGGCGCAGGGATAGTCACATAATGCAAAGTCCCAGATAAGTTTGCTAAGGCCGGCTCCCAAACAATTGCTGTTCCAGAAGTTCCAGTGTCCTTAAGTTCCATGGCCAAACTGTCTGCCTCTGTGACACTCTGTTGAGAACCAGCTGACCCACCCACAAACAAAGCCAGTGCTGGTTTCCCGGTGGTATACCCACCCCAGACTGTAGGTTGAGGTTGCTCCTTGATGGGGCAGGCAAAACTCGGGTGCCCAAACTTGTGGCACCAACTGCATGAGTGGGTACCCCCCTTGCCTGCCCCCTGTGAGATATACTCCAGGACAAGAAAAGGGTAGAGACCCTGCCAAGCTACTGAGTGGAGAGTCCATCTGTCTCTTCTCCCGAGAAGGAGATCAACCGCTGGGAAGGGAGGTCTGCTACCTCCACTCCATGGGAAACTGTACTGCCGCTGGGGAGAGAGACCAACTGTCTCCTCTCCCATAAAGGGGATGGCTCTGCCGCTGGGGAGAGAGACTGACTGTCTACTCACCCAGGAAGGGGTACTGTTTAAGGGGAGGGAGGATGACTACCTCCGCTCCCAGGGGATGGCTCTGCTGCTGGGGAGAGAGACCGACTGTCTCCTCTCCTGGCTCCTGGCTCTGCCGCTGGGGAGAGAGACCGACTGTCTCCTCTCCCAGGAAGGGGTTCTGTTCACAGGGAGGGAGGAAGACTACCTCTGCTCCCAGGGGATGGCTCTGCCACTGGGGAGAAAGACAAACTGTCTCCTCTCCTGGCTCCTGGCTCTACCGCTGGGGAGAGAGACCGACTGTCTCCTCTCCTGGGAAGGGGTTCAGTTTACGGGGAGGGAGGACGACTACCTCCGCTCCCAGGGGATGGCTCTGCCGCTGGGGAGAGAGACTGACTGTCTCCTCTCCCGGCTCCTGGCTCTGCCGCTGGGGAGAGAGACCGACTGTGTCCTCTCCCGGGAAGGGGTTCTGTTTACGGGGAGGGAGGATGACTACCTCCGCTCCCAGGGGATGGCTCTGCAGCTGGGGAGAGAGACCGACTGTCTCCTCTCCCAGCTCCTAGCTCTGCCGCTGGGGAGAGAGACCAACTATCTCCTCTCCCGGCTCCTGGCTCTAATGCTGGGGATAGAGACCGACTGTCTCCTCTCCTGGCTCCTGGCTCTGCCGCTGGGGAGAGAGACCGACTGTCTCCTCTCCCGGCTCCTGGCTCTGCCGCTGGGGAGAGAGACCGACTGTCTCCACTCCCGGGAAGGGGTTCTGCTGCTAGGGAGAGTTATTGACATCCATCTCTACCTGCAAGGGGTTATCTGTAAGGGGAGGGAGGACGACTACCTCTGATCCCAGGTTTCCTGGAGCGGTTACAAGTGCTGGGAAGAGGCCGGCGGCTCTCTGCCCTGTTGTCAGCACTTCTGCTGGGGTGACTCCTTTGTCCAAGTCTATAAGCTCAGAGCCAGAGTGCTGATCAGGATCCAGCAGCCTGGTTCCCTTTCTCTTTGCTGCCATTCCTCCACAGTCGAGCTCCATGAATCCCAGAGGGCTGCACCCCAGATCTGTATGCCCCTGGCACGCTGCTTAGCGAGATCCAGCAGCCTCTTGTATTCCTTGGCCAGTGCCTCTTCCTGGTCAATTATAAAATCCAGATCGTCCAGCAGCCAGGTCTCCTCCAAGAGAACCAGCAGTTCCTCTTGGAGCCCAGAGATATCCTCCAGACCCTGGTCTGTCTCGCTCCCAAACTGTAGGTCCTCTGTTCTTTTTGTAAACAACAATCCAGGGCAGCCGAAGCCAAAGCCCTCTGTGGGGATCCTTCCTCCAGCCATGGCTGCGCTTGCATAGCGAGCCATTGGAGGGCTCGATAGCCATCCTCCACCCACATCTCTTGCTGGATCAGTCTATGTAGAACAGCTAGCCATTCCTTCTTTGGCTGTTCTCCCAGGAAAGGCAGTCTCACAGTCCACTGTACCCAGAATCTTGTGTCATTCATGGGGAGGACCTTTCCATTTTCCTGCTCCTGTTGCAGAGCCTCCCACCAAAGGTCTCGGAGGGCAAGGTTCCTCCATGTCCTGTTCCGAACAAGGATCCTTTGTTCCGGTCAGCATCTTTTGTACTCTACCTAGGAACTCTGCCTCCATATTTACCGGCTACTGTGGTACGTCTCCTCTGTCAGCAGGAACCTTGTAAAAGAAGCAGATCCCACCTCTGCCAGCCAATATGACGGATACCCCCGGCTACCCCGACTGGGTAGCTCCGCCAAACGTGTCCTGATTCCTTCCTGCCGACTGCAGCTATGTAGCTGGCAAGTGACCAAAACCTGTAGCCACCCCTGATGCCCGACAGCACCAGTACTCAGGGTCCCACCCTGTGGCAGACTCCAGCTACCCAGGCTGGATAGCTCTGCTTGAGGATCCTTTCTCTATGTAGCCCAGGAAAGTGATTTTAGCTGAAACCAACCCAAATAACTAGACACACTAGCATTCAGGTTAGACAGGAACTGATTTTATTGAAAACACACACTTCTTTTATACAGTCAGCTCATCTTGATAAGACCCTGGACAATCCCACTATTTTCCCGCCATTCCCGCCCCTCCAGAAAGCCCGGCACCTCCATAGGTGCCACAGTCCCACATAATCCCAATACATATGGGTGGCGGTTTCAGGGTGATACCGGTGGAGCAGCACTTCCAGGGTGTCATTTTAAAGCTCTTGGTCCCCAGATTTCACAGTCCAAAAATCAGCATGATTCGTTACTGGGCGCCGGAGTTACAGTCCGATGAAGTTATGGGGTTAGGGGTGTCCAAAACCCCCGGTTCCCAAAGGAGCTCCCCTCCGGCAATTCCCCCACCCCTTGTACTCCCCAGGGGCTACTAATCCCCAAAAGAGCGGAGCTCTGGGGCACATGGTTGCTGGAGCGACCTGGGTTAAAGTTAGCGGGTGTTCTACTGTCCTGTGGTCGACCGTGAGTTCCAGGAGCCTGGCCAGCCTGACAGGGGTTAGGCGGGTATCCGTTGTGAGGCGTCCGACCGGGAGTTCCAGGAGCCCAGCCAGCCTAGGAGGGTTTTCCTGGTCATAAACTAACTCTTCTCTGAACACAAAAACAAGCCAACACAGAGCAAACAAACAGTCTCCAGAGATGGTGGTTGCTCTGAGGAGCCCAAAAACTACTGAGAAACAACAGGGGTGAGGTTGAAGGGGGTGGGGTTAGCCTTAGCCGTCTGATATCCGTGACAAGGCCTAAGTGCTATTGCATTGTCTTTTGATCATGTATTTGTTGATTATGCAAATTTACTGTGTTTACTGGCCCTTGAAGTTCACAAGCACTAATGGGGAGAGCAACTCACTGGGCCTGATGATTAAAAACTCTCCAGCATGGAGAGAAATTATGTAAAACCTTTGGATTGCAATGTAGGTGCCTCTGCTTCACACCCAGAACCCTGCATATTGAGATAAATATCTCTCAAGCTAAAATTTGCCTTTATCATTTTTTTTGAGGGACCTTGCAGTACTGATGAGACTTAGATAATCTCCCCAGTGTGGAGAGCTTTAGATTATCAGACCCTTAATATTCTAACATTTGAGGAAATAAAATACTGTAATATTTTAGCTACTTTAAAATTTGATCATAATCTCACCCTTGTTTTAAGCAGATAACGGTTTCTGAACTTTGGGACCAGTCACAAATCTGAAACCCAATAGTTTATCTAATGATTTTAAGCAGAAAGTGGCCATTAATGTCCATGGGAATCTTTGCAGATAAATCATTTGATAAGCTTTTGTACAGGATTGTGATTGACCTATTTGTCTGGTAATGTCAGGGTATTTTTCCATTGATCACAATCTCAAAATGCTTTAGAAATTAATCCTGCTGGAGCTTGAAGTCATTCACTTCCGAAAACAACATAAATTGTTATCTACTGTACATTGGGATTAACCTTGGGATTCTATAATAATAATAAAAAAAATAATAAACACAGTTAAGGACAAACAAGGTGGTGATTTTTGGTGATGAGTTAATTACATCACAAGTTGAAGGGTCTGTATGTTGACTGATCCCTTTTAATAGAGTGTAGTGATCAGTGACATGTACAATTTACGTGTTGTGGTCAAAACCATAGAGATATTTGTATGCATGTCTCTCTAATTGATTTGAACAGAGGCATTATGGGTACAGTGGGCATGTGTGTTTGTTGGATTAACTGTAATTGATGGAGCAGGAGGTGTTTGGTGAATTTGTCATCTACTTCAGTGTATTTATAATTTCCATTTGTTTTGTCTATATGCAAAACCAATATTGCATTCAAAATATTTGGTAGAAATAAAACCAATATTGCATTAAATACATTCAGCAGGGATGGGCAAATGTTTTGCAACATTTGAAAAAAGAAATGAATTTTAACACATTTGTTCGTTCGTTTTCAATTTTGAATATTTGTCTAAAATTTGTATAATGTTATAATTCATTCTTTAAATTTCATATTCAAATGATGCATTATTCAAGCTAAATAAATTTGAAACAATATACTTGTAATTGTATTTCTAAAGCTCTCTTTATCAATTGTATCAATTTACTAAATTCCCTACCACATAAACTATTAGACTTCTATTTGTTTAAGTTGAATGTTAAATTTGTAGTTTCGAATGTGGATATTCAATCTAATTATGAACATTTAAAAATGAAAGTAACAATTGAAAATTATAAGTAACATTCGTTTAGCGAATTTTAAAGGGTTTTTGTCATCAACATTTATTTATCCAAAACGAATGTCCACAGGATATTTTGTACGTCCAAACAAATTGTAATTTCGACAAATTTGCCCACCCCTAGTATTCAGTAAGTTATAAAGTGTTATTTGGGGGTTTATTAAATTATTTTGTCTTTGAATTTAGTAATTGTAAAATGCTATTAATTATAGAGAATATGGATTGTGATCTGAAAATAGGACTGGCACAAGGAAAAGGGACATGAAACCCAATGTTTTTCATTCAGAATCAAGATAAAGCATACCATTTTAAACAACCTTCCAATTACTTCTACTATCAATTGTGTTTCATTTTCTTGCTATCCTTTGTTGAATGCACTACTGGGAGCTAAATCAACACATCTAGCCAGCCAATCACAAGAGACAAATGTGTGCAGGCACCAATCTCCAGCTAGCGCCCATTAGTGTAGGATATATGCATATTGTTTTTTAACAACAGATGCCAAAATCAAAGAACATTTGAAAATAGAAGTGAATTTAAAAGTATCTTAAAATTGCATGCTCTATCTGCAAGTTTAATTTTGACTTTTCTATCCCTTTAAGTTTAGGGCTATTTTTCTCCGGAGCAATAAAAAATGTGCTGCCAATAAATGAAAATGGCTGATTGTGATCATGTTGACATAGAAAACAGTTTTTCAGCAACTATTAACAGATGATAGCAAATAATTTTCAAATAATAGATTGTGATCAACCCCTTAACTGGTAACAGGATCTAAATATAACCCACCTAATACATTTCAATGTTTTGTTCTCTGTCTCTTATTCCTAGATTGTAGAAGGGTTAACCTAACCATTTTTTTTCAAACTGTCTGACATTTAGTTTACTGTAGATCCATTTGACTTGAATTTTCACTCATTTCTTAAAAAGTGTTTTGATTGATTTGGTTTGGTCAAGTTCCTTTCACTTACATTAGTTGTTAATCAGGGGCAGCCATAATCATTGAGAATAATTTTTCTTCACGCAGTGGAAAAATAAAGGGAGGCAATAAATATATATTGATACCGGTGCTTAATTCTTAGAAAAACTGGAAAGAGTAGAATAAATTGCCAAGAGCCTGTGTCAGACACTGACATATATTTACACCAAAAACAAATACAAAAGTATCATAATTTATTGATTGTTAATAAAGTAGCAACACATCAGTAATAATAAAACACACACAGCTAGATTACGAGTTTTGAACACCATAGGGAAATTAACGACCGCCACAAAAGCGGCGTTAATTCACCTCCCGATAGCGCTGCTTTTACAGGTTAACAAAAAGCAGACTTGTGCGGGCGATATGGTGGTGTTGAGCTCCATACCGCAACAAAATACAAGCGCTGCTTTGTGCACGATTTCCCCATAGACATCAATGGGGAGAGCCAGCAAAAAAGAAGCCTAACACCTGTGATCGCGGAAACAAAAGCGCTCTAACACAGCCCCATTAAAGTCTATGGGGAAAGAAAAAGTTATGTTTAAACCTAACACCCTAACATAAAAACCACATCTAAACACCCCTAATCTGCTGCCCTTAACATCGCCGCCACCTACATTACAGTTATTAACCCCTAGTCTGCCGTCCTTAACATCGCCGCCACCTAAATAAAACTATTAACCCCTAATCTGCCGACCTTAACATCGCCGCCACCTAAATTACAGTTATTAACCCCTAATCTTCTGCCCTTAACATCGCCACCACCTAAATAAAACTATTAGCCCCTAATCTACAGCCCTTAACATCGCTGCCACCTACATTACAGTTATTAACCCCTAATCTGCTGCCCCCAATGTAGCCGCCACTATACTAAAGTTATTAACCCCTAAACCTCTGGCCTCCCACATCACTAACACTACATAAATATATTAACCTCTAAACCTAACCCTAACGTAACCCTAAGCATAAATCTAACCCTAACCCTAGCACCCCCTAACTTAAATATAATTAAAATAAAGCTAAATAAACCTTAAAATTATTAGCTAAATAATTCCTATTTTAAACTAAATACAAACTTACCTGTAAAAAAAAAAATCGCTACAAAATAACTAATAAGTTATATTGTAGCTACCTTAGGTTTTATTTTTATTTCACAGGTAAGTTTGTATTTATTTTAACTAGGTAGACTAGTTAGGAAATAGTTATTAACTATTTACTAACTACCTAGTTAAAATAAATACAAATTTACCTGTAAAATTAAACCTAACCTGCCTTACACTAAAACCTACCATTACAATCAAATAAATTAAATTAATCAAATACGCCAAACTCGTAATCTAGCTGATAATAGTAAACCAAATGTCCCCTTTAGATATAAATGAAAATAGAATAAGGGGGATATTTATCAAAGCGTCAACTGAAAATACGCTTGAATCCCACGTCATATTTGTTGCGAGATTGATCCGCCGTAGTTATCAAAGCGTCAAGATCTCATTACAGATGTTTCAAATTCACATTTGACTCTATTTAACCATTTTCCCAATTTATCAAACATTTAACAGGTACGCTCACGTCTATTCCGATGCAGCGTACCTAGTTTTCAATCCGCCACCCTTGAGGCCGCGGATGCCATAGAAATCAATGGGAGTCTGAAAACACAGAAAGCTTAAGTTTGATTATTACATAATAAAAGTAAATTAGAAACTTTATTAAAATTGTATACCCTTTCTAAATCAATTAATATTATTGCTCCACATTTGGTGCACTAGTAGACATAGGGATAAAAATGAAAAATACATTACTACTTATGGATTATGTTAGAACTTTGTTGCTCATTGCATAGCAAGGGGACAATATTATTTATCCACATTTTTTGAAAAGTTTAGCCCCAAACTTGTCGCACAAATAGATATAGAGATAAAAATTAAATAAATACACAACATAATATAGCTAACTTTCTTTTTATTTATTTGTAAAAATCTATTTGCACCATGTTTAAGCCATGTAATTCAAGTCCCACTCTCCATTTCGCACCAAATTTGATGCCACATTTTTCGCACCAATTATGACGCAAACTCCTAAACAACCCACAAACTAGTGAATTTTTCAACCACTTTTAATTGGAATATGGTATGCATAATCACAGGATTTATGACATCAGCCAATCTGATTGAAATATACATTTTAAACTATCACTAATGAATCAAATTGCTCAATACTTCTGTCATTGATCACTCATCAGAACTTGTAAGTGCCATTTGTTGCATTATGTATTATACTTTGAAAGTATGTATATGTGAAATTAGTATTAAAGATAAACATTGATGCTGACATTAGGACACACATTGTAATATTTTAGACAATGATTTTAAAATTCGAATTGATGTTTGATTCAATATAATCTTAAAATGATAGCTCAAAGGGATAGCCCACCTAACATTAAACTGTCATGATTTAGATACAGCAGAAATTAAAATCACCTCTTAACTGTCATGCTACTTTCAGTGTATTTCTTCCTTCTCTTGAATTTCTTTTTCAGTAAGAAATGTCATCTTATATGTCAGTCCATTTTATAACACCTGTGTAGTGGTGGTTTTTAAAACTAGATTGCAATCAGGAGGGGTTACACAAGTACAGAGAGAAAAATGGCCCAGTTTTTTTAAATATCTATTAATTGCAAATACATATGATACCCTGATTAGATTAAAATGTGTAAATAGGGGGTGCCCTTGGTGTACCGTTTACAATCAATTCAAAGCTGAAAGATGTGCTATATAACTAGATACAGCATATATCAATAAAAATAACAATATAATATTAATGTATATAACAGTTTAGCAGTGATGTATCTTAACTAGATGCTAGATACCATGTATGTCACAACGATAGTCAAAAGTGATGTATCTTTAAATAGATACCTTTGTAAAAGACAATAACATAAAAGTAAATACTGTAATATTAGCTATTTCTCAATAGCTATAACAATGATAGTGTCCTGTAAAAGGAGGCGATGTCACCAGTAGGTGGTAGTAGGTGCAGGTCAAGGCAGCTATCTGTATAAGGATCAAGGCCACGATCCAGGATCAGTGATCTGTAGACAATATAAAAAGACAGAAGTGCCACATGGCCCAATATTGTTTGATACAATGGATAAATAAAATGTGGTAGGTACACTCACATTTGGTGTGGCACACCTAGTGGTGCAGATGGAGCAATCTGGGATCAATAACAGTCACCCAGCAGACTGACCTTCGATACGTGTTCGATAAACTGTAGATGATATATACAGAAAACAAAGAGTGCCATATGGCCTAGTATTGTTTGAACAAGCAAGGTATAATATGGTAAGATTACACTCACATTTGGTAGAGCACCTCCCTTGGTGCAATAGAGGCAAACTGGGGTCAAAGCAGTCACCCAGTAGACTGATATCCGGCAATCAGGAACTCCCAACAATCCAAAGATGAGGTGTAGGTTGAGATAAAAATATATACGGCAGCAAATGGTAAGTATGTAAAACGTACTTTATTAAAATAAATATAAAATACTAGCAATGCGTTTCTCAGCCAGTGGCTGTTTCATCAGGCTTAATAAAATGGGTAATAGAAACTTGCTATATATGCTGTACAAATATACGTAAACAATGGGCAACACCTGAAATGGGTGTTACCTAATTAAGCAAATCAGAATGAGTTACATAAGCGAATCATATGTAATAACATTGTGTAACAGCAAAGTTTAGCAAAGAAACACTGTCATAACTAAACAACACAATGTAAAATATTCACAGTCATGAGGCATCATTATGTATATTGCTATATCACATGACCAGTATGAAATAACTTTCTCACAGTTAATAAAGCCACATCCATATCTTCCTTTCCACCTGAGTCAGTGGTATTAGTATATATCTAAAAATAAGGTACATGGGATCATTAAATCCATCCCCCTAAGTAGAAAACTAGTAACCTTTATTAATTTACAAGAGAATATAATGTAGCAATATATCCGTTGTTATTTTATCTATTTTGCAGACTCAACCGCCAAAACAAGAGTATAAGGTATGTGGGGAGTATCTTTCTTACTTGTATGTCCTCTGCAAATATTGAACATTAAAAACGGTTCTTACTGAGTGGATGTTCTGTAGATCACAGGCCATGGGAAGAAGGAATCGGGATTCATAGTCAAAAGTTGATATACCGTGACTAGACGAGTCTATTATGTGATCAGTCCTAGTGTGTTATTATTACCATATGTGTAATGTATAGTGAGCTATTTTACTTCCCTCTATTGACGATTTTATTAGTGGTACATAGGGGCATATCTATCAAGCTCCGAATGGAGCTTGATGCCCCATGTTTCTGGCGAGCCTGCAGGCTCGCCAGAAACAGCAGTTATGAAGCAGCGGTCACAAAGACTGCTGCTCCATAACCTCTCCGCCTGCTCTGAGCAGGCGGACAGACATCGCCGCAATTCAATCCGATCGAGTACGATCGGGTTGATTGACACCCCCATGCTGGCGGACGATTGGCTGTGAGTCTGCAGGGGGCGGCGTTGCACCAGCAGCTCTTGTGAGCTGCTGGTGCAATGCTGAATATGGCAAGCGTATTGCTCGCCGTATTCAGTGAGGTCTGTCTGACCTGATCCGCACTGTCGGATCAGGTCCGACAGACCTTCATAACTAGAGGCTATAGTATCTACTGATAGGGTAATGGGTAAATTATGCTGACGGGTCTTATATTTTCACATATGGTAATAAAAACACACTAGGACTGATCACATTATAGACTCATCTAGTCACAGTATATAAACTCTTGACTATGAATCCCGATTCCTTCTTCCCATGGCCCCATCCATCTCATGACGCTCCCCCTTCTAGCCTATCTAATAGCATTCTGAGTAGGCGTCAGTGTCGGACAAATGAACACATGACACGTAATTGGGCATCACCTAGCGTCATTTGACATGCACATATGTTTAAACAATACATTACCGATTTTATACTGACATCATAGACATAAACTAGTTTTCACTTGGTGCTCCTATGAATTTAGAAACCGTGATCAACGGAACATCCACTTAGTAAGAACCGTTTTTAATGGTCAATATTTGCGGAGGACATACAAGTAAGAAAGATACTCCCCACATACCTTATACTCTTGTTTTGGCGGTTGAGTCCACAAAATAGATAAAATAACAATGGATATATTGCTACATTATATTCTCTTGTAAATGAATAAAGGTTACTAGTTTCGGTGCCTAAATGGCATCTTTATCAAATGGATCAGTCATTTATCAGGCAGATGGCATAGCCCGACATCCGGAAAAAACGGTTAAAACTTATGGAGGGTATTTAAGGCTGCAGTGTTTTCATGTTTTTAACCATTTTTTCTGGATGTCGGGCTATGCCATCTGCCTGATAAACGACTGATCCATTTGATAAAGGTGCCAGTTAGGCACCGAAACGTCATGGGACCTTTTTTCTACTGAATTTCTACAATAAAAGTTTTAATATAACTCCAGTGAGTGCTGTCTCATTGCAGGACTGTGTTTATTTCTGACAGAGCACCCTGGTGGATGTTTCTCAATATCTAAGAATTGGAGTGCAGTCCCTCAATATAAATGAACTCTAGACTGTGTGCACCCTAAATTGCTGCTTTAGCTGAAGTTTTATTCTTGTTTTTAAAATTGTTCACCTTTTTCACAGTTTTTTTGCAAAGGACACGGGATCATTAATTGCTGTATCTGCAGCTGGGACTTATGATTATAGTGAAGAAAATGTTAATACTGATGTTTTTATCTTTACTGAGGAGGATGCAGAGAGAATCCGTGCCACCACAGATGTCCGTGAGCTGCGGGGAGATATACCCATCAACATCTATCATAAACTACTGAACCTGAGGAAACGCAAGGTAGATTTTAATTTACATGCTGTTTACCTTTCTATTTATCATAAAAATTAATTTATTCCCAGAGGTTTTAGAGTGAATAATGTACCCACGTTAGGGAGATCTAACCCTGAGTTTTGCAGGAAGTGGTGTTGCATATTGAACAAGTGCTCTTATGATTTGATTTTGCTCACTATTGAGGAGGTTAGTCGCTTAGAAAGGAAAATGCAGGTTAAAATTGACATCATTAAAACCAGCTGTTATCAAGTGCTTATTGATGATAAGTTAGTGGACTGGGTCACAAAGCTTGAGGGCTTAGTTACCAAGTACCACAATGAATTACTTAGCTTCAAGAATAGGAAGCTTAACACAGTGGAGAACGATTATTGTGAAAAACGAATTTACAAATGGATATATGGGAAGGATGATAATAGCAGACTATACAGACCCAGACAAAGCACCTATTGACACGATTGATACCAGCGGAGGGGACTCCTCCGATGTTGATAGTGGTAATTCACACACTGATAACAAAGACATTCGCAGTGGCATTGTTACTAGATCCTTTAACAAACGCCCATACTTACAGTAAAAAAACGGGGAAGGCCTCACATTAGACGATGGGGCACAAAGAAAAAGGCAAACAGTGTCAAGAAACGAGTAACATAGGGGGGTAGTTATCAAGTCGTCAACCTTAAATACGCTGGAATTCCGCAGCGTATTTGTGGCGAGGCTGATTCGCCTTAGTTATCAAAGGCTCGAGACCGGCAAAAGTAGAATTTTGTGACGTAAACTTCGATTCGCCGGACTCAGTCTGACACAGATCGATTCTTACGTCACTCCAGATGTTCCGCACACAAGTGCGGCACAATCTCACTACTTTTGCTAGTTATCAAAAAACTAGCAGGTACGCTTGGCACTTTTACGGCCCAGCATACCTGGTTTTCAAACCGCCACCCCTGGAGGCGGCGGATCCCATAGGAATCAATGGGAGTCTGACCATAGCGAAAGTACAAGTTCGCTGCTGACAGACATCCCATTCATTCCTATGGGAGCTGTCTGCACCTAACACCCTAACATGTACCCCGAGTCTAAACACCACTAATCTGCCCCCCCTACACCGCCACAACTAAATAAAGTTATTACCCCCTAAACCGCCGCTCCCGGAGCCCACCGCAAGCTACTCTATACATATTAACCCCTAAACCGCCGCTCCCGGAGCCCACCGCAACTGTAATAAATGTATTAACCCCTACACCGCCGCTCCCTGAACCCGCCGCAACCTAAATTAAATGTATTAACCCCTATCCTGCCCCCCCTACACCGTCGCCACCTATAATAAATTTATTAACCCCTAATCTGCCCCCCCCTACACCGTCGCCACCTATAATAAATTTATTAACCCCTAATCTGCCCCCCCTACACCGTCGCCACCTATAATAAATTTATTAACCCCTATCCTGCCCCCCACTACGCCGCCGCCACTGTAATAAAATTATTAACCCCTAAACCTAAGTCTAACACTAACCCTAACGCCCCCCTAACTTAAATATTAATTAAATAAATCTAAATAATATTTTTATTATTAACTAAATTAATCCTATTTAAAACAAAATACTTACCTTTAAAATAAACCCTAATATAGCTACAATATAAATAATAATTATATTCTAGCTATTTTAGGATTTATTTTTATTTTACAGGCACCTTTCAATTTATTTTAACTAGGTACAATAGCTATTAAATAGTTATTAACTATTTAATAGTTACCTAGCTAAAATAAACTGAAATTTACCTGTAAAATAAATCCTAACCTAAGTTACAATAACACCTAACACTACACTATACTTTAATAAATTATTCCTATTTAAAACTAAATACTTACCTGTAAAATAAACCCTAATATAGCTACAATATAAATAATAATTATATTGTAGCTATCTTAAGATTTATATTTATTTTACAGGTAACTTTGTATTTATTTTAGCTAGTTAGAATAGTTATTAAATAGTTATTAACTATTTAATAACTACCTAGCTAAAAGAAATACAAAATTACCTGTAAAATAAATCCTAACCTAAGTTACAATTAAACCTAATACTACACTATCATTAAATTAATTAAATAAACTACCTACAAATAACTACAATTAAATACAATTACATAAACTAACTAAAGTACAAAAAATAAAAAAAGCTAAGTTACAAAAAATAAAAAAATAAGTTACAAACATTTTAAAAATATTACAACAATTTTAAGCTACTTACACCTAATCTAAGCCCCCTAATAAAATAACAAACCCCCCCAAAATAAAAAAATGCCCTACCCTATTCTAAATTAAATCAAGTTCAAAGCTCTTTTACCTTACCAGCCCTTAAAAGGGCCATTTGTGGGGGCATGCCCCAAAAAGTTCAGCTCTTTTGCCTGTAAAAGAAAAATACAACCCCCCCAACATTAAAACCCACCACCCACATGCCCCTAATCTAACCCAAACCCCCCTTACAAAAACCTAACACTAATCCCCTGAAGATCATCCTACCTTGAGTCGTCTTCACTCAGCCGAGCAGCGATGGAACCGAAGTGGACATCCGGAGCGGAAGAAGTTAATCCTCCAAGCGGCGCTGAAGAAATCTTCCATCCGATGAAGTCATCATCCAGGCGGCGCTGAAGAAGTCTTCGATCCGGGCGATGTCATCTTCCAAGAGGCGCTGAAGAGGTCTTCTATCCGGGCGATGTCATCTTCCAAGCCGGGTCTTGAATCTTCCTCCCGCCGACGCGGAACCTCCTTCTTCACCGACGGACTACGACGCCTTCATTCGTCATAGTCCGTCAGTGAAGAAGGAGGTTCCGCGTCGGCGGGAGGAAGATTCAAGACCCGGCTTGGAAGATGACATCGCCCGGATAGAAGACCTCTTCAGCGCCTCTTGGAAGATGACATCGCCCGGATCGAAGACTTCTTCAGCGCCGCCTGGATGATGACTTCATCGGATGGAAGATTTCTTCAGCGCCGCTTGGAGGATTAACTTCTTCCGCTCCGGATGTCCACTTCGGTTCCATCGCTGCTCGGCTGAGTGAAGATGACTCAAGGTAGGATGATCTTCAGGGGATTAGTGTTAGGTTTTTGTAAGGGGGGTTTGGGTTAGATTAGGGGTATGTGGGTGGTGAGTTTTAATGTTGGGGGGGTAGTATTTTTCTTTTACAGGCAAAAGAGCTGAACTTTTTGGGGCATGCCCCCACAAATGGCCCTTTTAAGGGCTGGTAAGGTAAAAGAGCTTTGAACTTGATTTAATTTAGAATAGGGTAGGGCATGTTTTTATTTTGGGGGGGTTTGTTATTTTATTAGGGGGCTTAGATTAGGTGTAAGTAGCTTAAAATTGTTGTAATATTTTTAAAATGTTTGTAACTTATTTTTTTATTTTTTGTAACTTAGCTTTTTTAATTTTTTGTACTTTAGTTAGTTTATGTAATTGTATTTAATTGTAGTTATTTGTAGGTAGTTTATTTAATTAATTTAATGATAGTGTAGTATTAGGTTTAATTGTAACTTAGGTTAGGATTTATTTTACAGGTAATTTTGTATTTCTTTTAGCTAAGTAGTTATTAAATAGTTAATAACTATTTAATAACTATTCTAACTAGCTAAAATAAATACAAAGTTACCTGTAAAATAAATATAAATCCTAAGATAGCTACAATATAATTATTATTTATATTGTAGCTATATTAGGGTTTATTTTACAGGTAAGTATTTAGTTTTAAATAGGAATAATTTATTAAAGTATAGTGTAGTGTTAGGTGTAATTATAACTTAGGTTAGGATTTATTTTACAGGTAAATTTCAGTTTATTTTAGCTAGGTAAGCTATTAAATAGTTAATAACTATTTAATAGCTATTGTACCTAGTTAAAATAAATTGAAATTTGCCTGTAAAATAAAAATAAATCCTAAGATAGCTAGAATATAATTATTATTTATATTGTAGCTATATTAGGGTTTATTTTAAAGGTAAGTATTTAGTTTTAAATAGGATTAATTTAGTTAATAATAGAAATATTATTTAGATTTATTTAATTAATATTTAAGTTAGGGGGGCGTTAGGGTTAGACTTAGGTTTAGGGGTTAATAATTTTATTACAGTGGCGGCGGTGTAGTGGGGGGCAGGATAGGGGTTAATAAATTTATTATAGGTGACGACGGTGTAGGGGGGGCAGGATAGGGGTTAAAAGGGTTTAATATAGGTTGCGGCGGTTTAGGGGTTAAACTATTTATTTAGTTGCGGCGAGGTGCGGGATCAGCAGGATAGGGGTTAATAACTTTATTATAGAGGGCGACGGTGTAGGGGGGGCAGGATAGGGGTTACTAGGTATAATGTAGGTGGCAGCGGTGTCCGGGAGCAGCGGTTTAGGGGTTAATACATTTATCAGAGTTGTGGCAGGGTCTAGGAGCGGCGCATTAGGGGTTAGTAACTTTATTGAGTTGCGGGAGGCTCCAGGGGGTGCCGGTATAGGGATAGAACAGTGTAGTTTAGTGTGAGTGCTTAGTGACAGGCTAGCAATAAAGCTGAGAAAAAGCCGAAGAGCAGCGAGATCGGATGAGTGATAACTCTCACAGTCCGCTGCTCATCGCCCCGCGGCTTTTTGACAGCTTTATTTGATAACTTAGGCGTATTTTTTCAGGTCCGCGGCGGCGAAGGTAGGCGAGCTTAGGCGGGCGTATTGGGCCGGCGAAGGCAGAAAAGTAGACGGCTTGATAACTACCCCCCATAGTGTACAATCTTAGCACCAGACCCCTTACTGACAGCGAAAATCGCCTCCTCAGTAGGGGTTTATCATTCATTCCAACACCAAAGCAAGATCACTTCCTAACCTCTGTTGATAAACACAAATTTCAAATATTTTTTCAAAGATGACAAGCTTGTATCCAGCACTAATATATTCAAACCTTTGTCTAAATTTGACCCCCAGACCATCAATTCCTCTATCAAAAGCTATACACGTCTTGTTCGCAATGATTGTGAGTCAAACAATGATGCACACATTTTTTCTAATCTACCATTGAATGAACGTAAGGTTTCGACCTCTTTGTCCAATGACTATACCATCATTGTGCGTCCAGCTGACAAGGGTGGGGCCATAGTAGTCCAAGACTACAGCGACTACAAACTTAAAGTATTAGGCAATTGGCGGATATCCACACTTATATGAGACTTGCTACAAATCCTACTGTAAAATTTAAAATGGCAATTGACCAAACTTTACTTCGTGGCCTGCAATCGCAGCATATCACTGAGCATGAATTTGATTATATGACCACATATTTTCCAAAAACACTGATGTTGTACCTGCTACCCAAAATACATAAGAGCCTTGACAACCCCCCTGGCAGGCCTATTGTCTCCGCCAGGGGCTCGATATTCTCTGGCATTGCAGAGTTTATTGATTATCATTTACAGCCAGTTGTACGTAATTCATTCTCTTACCTACAAGACACAACAGCTATGATTCTTAAACTCCAACATTATATAGGTTTACACGCTGATGACATTCTGGTCACCATGGATGTTGACAGTCTATATACTGTCATTCCACATGAGGCTGGTTTGGAGACTGTCAGATCCATGGTGAGGAAGTCTACTGACTACAGTGGCCCACCACTTGAGTTCATAATTGAACTTATGGAACACTTTCTAAAGAGAAATTACTTTAGATTAGAGCGAGATTATTATTTCTAAGTATCAGGCACCGCCATGGGGTCTAACATGGCCCCAACATATGCTAACCTGTACATGCTGAGTTGCGAACTTGCCATCATGAAACCCTCAGTGCATCCATGTATCATTTTATACTAGATACATAGAGGATCTGTTTCTGGTTTGGACAGGCAGTATGACACATCTTCAACAATGGGTCTCTGAATTGAACCATATTGATTCCCCCAGCAGATTTAAGATGGAAGGTAGTGCAATAAATGCACATTTCTTGGACCTCAATGTGTTCAAAGTCCTTGTAGATGGATAGTGTAGGTTTGGTACATCTCTGTATACCAAACCTACTGACAGGAACTCGCTACTTTTGTCCACTAGTTGTCATCATGACCACCAAAAGATGGGTATTATTTCCTCACAGCTGACTAGGGTGGCTCGGAATAATTTTGAGTTGGCTATCTTTCTGGAACAGTTAGATACCATGTGCATGAAATTACAGGCTAGAGGATATACCACAAAGGACATTGACACAGCAAGAACCCGGGTGGATGGTCACTCTCAAGCTACGTTGCTGGAACGAACCAAGGTTCATACACAGGCCCCGACTCCAACTCGGAACTTTGTCATGACTTTCACACCTGACCACAGCTGCATCACTGGAGCAGTCCGTAAACGATGGGACATTGTACAGACCGATAAGAGTCTATCAAATTGGAGATTGAATCCTCCTCGTATGGCTTATAGACGAGCCAGGAACTTGCAGGATATATTGGTCAAAACTGACACAAAGGAATCCTATCAAAAAAACACTTGGCTCAAGTCTGCGAAGAAAGGATGTTTCAGGTGTGGGGACTGCAACACATGTAATGGCATGCAGATGTGCCCTACATTCTAGCACCCACTTTCCAACAAACGCTACAAAATACAACACAGGTTGAAATGTAGCAGCACCTATGTTGTTTACATGTTGCTTTGTTGTGTTCCCTCTTTTACGTGGGGAAAACCATCAAGACCTTTCGTGAAAGGATGGCCAACCATAGACATGCTATTAGGGAGGCAATCAAAAAGGGACATTCAGACCAGCCAGTGGCATGTCACTTTGCTCAGCAGAAACATAGTGTATCCAGTCTAAGAACTATGATCATAGATCATATACCACCTCTGGCTAGGGGAGGTGACCACAGTAGAATTCTGCTACAACGCAAGACAAATTGGATATACATACTAGACACGGTGGAACTGAAAGGCCTCAATATACAATTGGATTATGGCCCTTCATTGGATGAACATTGCCTTTATCTGTCTGCAGCTTACTGATCGACATATCAGTGATTGAAACTATTGTGCTTATCTATGGCCATTTACCTCTTGATGTATCATCCTTTTAATTGAACTGGCCTAGGTGATCGAATCCCCTCACAACATTCTCCTGTGCTGATTTACTCCGGTCACAGCTCATTGACATCTACCCTCTGAACCTGTATTATAACTCTATTTTTTTGGAATGCACATTATCACATTTTTTAATTTTTTTGGATCGTGTCCATTGCATACAGTGGTTTTTAACATCATGAGTATTATAACGTTGCAGTCCGCTACAGAGATACTTTCGCTACCTCCTATACGTCACACACAGCATCAGATATGCAAATTAGCCATGTGCTAAGTCTTAGTTTGGATGTGGATGTTTACATTGATGACAGTGCCGGTCACACCAATGACAGATCACCACATGTACTGGAAGGGGCGTGTCTTATGTAACACGCGCACAGACTTGCAAACAGGCATTGCCTTCAACTGGCAATTAAAACTTATGGAGGGTATTTAAGGCTGCAGCGTTTTCATGTTTTTAACTGTTTTTCCGGATGTCGGGCTATGCCATTTGCCTGATAAATGACTGATCCATTTGATAAACGTCATGGGACCTTTTTTCTACTGAATTTCTACAATAAAAGCTAAGTTTTAATACAACTCCAGTGAGTGCTGTCTAATTGCAGGACTATATATATATATATATATATATATATATATATATATATATATATATATAGTAGAGTAGAAAACAGCACTCTCTGGACTTAAGTTTAAACAGATAGTTTAATAGGTAACGTTTCGGGGAATGCTCCCCTTCATCAGACCAACAACATAGAAGTGAATCAAACATTTAAACATACATAGACCCCTCCCCCTTGTGCAAAAACCGCCAAAAATTGGTTGTCATAGCAACCAAACATAAAGGGCATAGTAAATACAAAAAGTCAAACAATGATCACATTACAGAACCCAAAAGTAAATAATCATTATAGATGGACATCAATACCAAGAGCCATTAGTCAATGTAATACAAATCAGTACATCCAGCCCCATATCAAATGTTGCTGTATGGTATATATGGGGTACATAGAATATAATTCAGCATCAGGCTGTATAGACCTATTCAACACAGTTACCAAATAAGCAATAGTCATTAAAAATGGGCAACTATACAGAGAGCCCTAGGTAAATGCAATGCAGGTCAGAGCATCCAGCCTCATATTAAAAGAAACAGTATGGTATATAAAGATAAAGATATAATACAATTCAGCATCAGGCTGGTTAAGCCTATTCCATTCAACACTGTTTACAGGCCGCTGAGCAAAAGACCCAAATATAGCATTGCAGTAATACCTGCCTTGAGTGTCACAAGCGATCCTATCCTGCATATAATGCTGATACTGTAGCAATGAAATTACACATCCGAAATCCTAATGTCAGGGTCATACACTACCACTATTCCCCAATGCCAGTTAAAATATAAGTTAACAACGATAGAGATTGATAGATCAGTGATCGTCATACCAGCTAGTGTTTGCAGCCCAGAAAGATCAGCCCGTGCGGCAGTGTCTAATGCAGGCCTATCCCGATGTTTACAGACTACATCGTGAATCGCACTGATTAGAAGTGCGCATGCGTATCACCCCGGGGCGGTCCGCCCCCGAGAAAAACCAAACAGCTTAGTGATTGGCTCTAATGGACAAGCCCCTACATATCTACATGTAAAAATATGTATAGTCTAGAGTATCATGTTAGACAGAAGGCAGTTACTGTATCACAGCGATTGGGGTATAGATCAATATGTAAGTGAGATAAGTAGAGCGCTGGAAACAGTGATTCCAAACACCTCACAGTAAATAAGTCCTTCAGACTAATTTTGTGTTATACAAAAAAGAGGGGTGGGGTGTGAGGGCGCTAGTGAAAGCTTAAGAAATCTAAATGGTGAATATTTAACACAGTATGTGTCTATGTATTCAGTGTCTGCTCAAATAATTGCTTTAAATATATAAAACTAAAATTTCAGTGTTTGTTTATATAAATGCTGTGTAATAGTTTGTGTATTTTATAACGTTTTAAGATATATTATGACCATATATCATAATTTATAATAATTTAAATAAAGTGCATTGTGTGACAAATTTTCTGCAACCAAAAATTCTTTGATTTTTAATATACTTAGATTTTTAATATACACTGCTATATAGAATCAATATTTCTCTTGAAAATATCATACGTTTTAAACTTGGTTTTAACTTACAAATTCTAAGTATACCGATGTTCAAATATATATCTTCATTCAAATACTATATAGTTATTTCTCTTTTGTACAAATATATGCCAAAAGAACAACAAAAGAGGAGATTAAATGTTAATAAAAGTTATTTATTATAACAATATAAAAATCGAATTAAATAAAAGGGACGTCTCCCCAAAATTAAAAAATTAAAATAAAAACAGTATCTGTTAGCAGTAGATTCTGAATTCCTAATAATTTCTGCAACTCTATATAAACAAGGGAGTCTTTGCAATCAGGTTTCTAAGGATTTCCCATTGCCGTATTTTCTTAACAGAAATGTTTCTTATTATGGAAATTTAAAGTTGTACAAAGTCAGTAAGGTTTTGCAGTATGCAGTCCCAGACTTAGCGGTTCAAAGTGAGGTTAGATGAGTATTGTGATACTTAGCGTATGAGTTACCTTCTCCCTTACAGCCGGTTTATTCACTGCTGTTTTCCTCGATGCGACTGTAAACTCAGACCCGCCGCATGTAGTCGGCGTCTGACGTCACTGTCTGGTCTTTGATCTTCTGAATCCGTTATTAAGTAACAGTTTGGCTCTTTAATTTTTCAGAGCCTCTGTGTTTCAAAAAATCCTGCACTTAGTGTTGTACACGCAGGAAAGAGATGCTTGAAAGATGTTATGTAGTAGTTGTTGGTAGTAAAAATAACCCGGGTTATACTGTCATAACACTTTTTCGATTGCTTAATTCAAAAGCTTGTAGAAAAGTCACTTAGTACCACTGAGGGTCACAGGAGTCACTGGAAGCCACCAAGGGTCACAAGGGTCGACGCGTTTCGCTCTTATTCAGAGCTTTATCAAGATACTTGTGAGTCCTGAGTGTAGATATTTATAGCTGGTGCCAGACTTTGATTGGTTATTGCTTCAATAGATTAAAGGTGGAATTTTTTTGCTCGCATTCTGTTAAGGTGGAATATTTGAAAAACTCATACTTGTATCACAATGAATAGTTGAACTCCCTTGTTTTACTATTACAGTGCTATTTTTGCTAGTAATGCTTAAATTATAAAGTGGATATAAAATAAAATATATGTTGCAAGGTAAAATATCATGAATTAAAATTAAACTTCAGATACATCAATTTATAATTATAAAATTAATCGGCCTATCCAATAGGTATTGCTCTAAAACCTAGGTAAAATATTACACATTCCATATTTTGGAGACTTTGCTGGGCCTAACAATAAAAATTAACTATATAATATAAAAATCCATAATTCATTATAAAAAGGTGAATATATATTATATACAATGTCTACTAATAATGTAGATTAATGTGAATTAAAGTATTGTTGGGGGGTGGTTTATGGTATTATTCCAATAGAAAGGGGGAAAGATCTAATTCAGAATTCAGGCCTCTGGGGTATAGTGTGTCATATTTATATATTAATTCTGCTTCCTTGATTAATAATTTCTTTTCAAGATTTCCTCCTCTCCAATGTTTGTGTACTTTTTTTAATCCCCAGTATAACAGGTCTTTGTTGTTCCCTTTATGGACTGTTTTAAAATGTTTGTAAAGATGTGTATCATCGATCCCATTTTTTATGTTATTTAGGTGTTCTCTGATTCTGTCCTTTACCATTCTTTTTGTTTCACCTAGATAGAAAAGGTTGCAAGAACATTTCAGGATATATATTACATTTTTCGTTGTGCACCTTATTGTATCTTTAATTGTGAAAGGTTTCTCTATTTTATTGATTTTAATATTATTTAGCTTTTTACTGTGTTTGCAGGCTTTACAGGAATAGCATGGAAAGAACCCTGCAATTCCTTTTCCATTCAGATCTTTTTGTTTCAGATATGTCTTTTTAGGTGGTTTGAACTCACTGGGAGCTAGTAAATTCTTCAGATTAGTAGCTTTTCTGAATATAAAATTTGGTGTTTCAGAGATCTTATCTCCCAAGATGTCATCTTCCTTAATAAGGTGCCAGTGTTTTTTTACTATTCTTTTTATTATATTATGATCATCATGATAATCAGTAATAAATGGTGTTTTTATTTTATCTTCAGGATTATTTTGTTTTTCTTTGTATGTTAATAGATTATCTCTTTCTGTATTCCTAGCTCTCTCTTCAGCTTTTTTAGTAGTTTCTCTATTATACCCTCTAGATAAAAATCTATCTGTTAATAATTTGGATTGATTTTCAAAGTCTATAGTTCTAGAACAATTTTTTTTTATTCTTAAGTATTGGCCTGTTGGAATACTTTTTTTCCAAGTTTCTAGATGACAACTTTTGGAGTGTATGTAGTTATTTGAGTCGGTTTTTTTAAAATGTGTTCTAGTTTCTATTATTTCATATATAACCTATAACATTTTTAGATTTGGAAATTATGGTTATAGATGAAATAATAGAAACTAGAACACATTTTAAAAAAACCGACTCAAATAACTACATACACTCCAAAAGTTGTCATCTAGAAACTTGGAAAAAAAGTATTCCAACAGGCCAATACTTAAGAATAAAAAAAAATTGTTCTAGAACTATAGACTTTGAAAATCAATCCAAATTATTAACAGATAGATTTTTATCTAGAGGGTATAATAGAGAAACTACTAAAAAAGCTGAAGAGAGAGCTAGGAATACAGAAAGAGATAATCTATTAACATACAAAGAAAAACAAAATAATCCTGAAGATAAAATAAAAACACCATTTATTACTGATTATCATGATGATCATAATATAATAAAAAGAATAGTAAAAAAACACTGGCACCTTATTAAGGAAGATGACATCTTGGGAGATAAGATCTCTGAAACACCAAATTTTATATTCAGAAAAGCTACTAATCTGAAGAATTTACTAGCTCCCAGTGAGTTCAAACCACCTAAAAAGACATATCTGAAACAAAAAGATCTGAATGGAAAAGGAATTGCAGGGTTCTTTCCATGCTATTCCTGTAAAGCCTGCAAACACAGTAAAAAGCTAAATAATATTAAAATCAATAAAATAGAGAAACCTTTCACAATTAAAGATACAATAAGGTGCACAACGAAAAATGTAATATATATCCTGAAATGTTCTTGCAACCTTTTCTATCTAGGTGAAACAAAAAGAATGGTAAAGGACAGAATCAGAGAACACCTAAATAACATAAAAAATGGGATCGATGATACACATCTTTACAAACATTTTAAAACAGTCCATAAAGGGAACAACAAAGACCTGTTATACTGGGGATTAAAAAAAGTACACAAACATTGGAGAGGAGGAAATCTTGAAAAGAAATTATTAATCAAGGAAGCAGAATTAATATATAAATATGACACACTATACCCCAGAGGCCTGAATTCTGAATTAGATCTTTCCCCCTTTCTATTGGAATAATACCATAAACCACCCCCCAACAATACTTTAATTCACATTAATCTACATTATTAGTAGACATTGTATATAATATATATTCACCTTTTTATAATGAATTATGGATTTTTATATTATATAGTTAATTTTTATTGTTAGGCCCAGCAAAGTCTCCAAAATATGGAATGTGTAATATTTTACCTAGGTTTTAGAGCAATACCTATTGGATAGGCCGATTAATTTTATAATTATAAATTGATGTATCTGAAGTTTAATTTTAATCCATGATATTTTACCTTGCAACATATATTTTATTTTATATCCACTTTATAATTTAAGCATTACTAGCAAAAATAGCACTGTAATAGTAAAACAAGGGAGTTCAACTATTCATTGTGATACAAGTATGAGTTTTTCAAATATTCCACCTTAACAGAATGCGAGCAAAAAAATTCCACCTTTAATCTATTGAAGCAATAACCAATCAAAGTCTGGCACCAGCTATAAATATCTACACTCAGGACTCACAAGTATCTTGATAAAGCTCTGAATAAGAGCGAAACGCGTCGACCCTTGTGACCCTTGGTGGCTTCCAGTGACTCCTGTGACCCTCAGTGGTACTAAGTGACTTTTCTACAAGCTTTTGAATTAAGCAATCGAAAAAGTGTTATGACAGTATAACCCGGGTTATTTTTACTACCAACAACTACTACATAACATCTTTCAAGCATCTCTTTCCTGCGTGTACAACACTAAGTGCAGGATTTTTTGAAACACAGAGGCTCTGAAAAATTAAAGAGCCAAACTGTTACTTAATAACGGATTCAGAAGATCAAAGACCAGACAGTGACGTCAGACGCCGACTACATGCGGCGGGTCTGAGTTTACAGTCGCATCGAGGAAAACAGCAGTGAATAAACCGGCTGTAAGGGAGAAGGTAACTCATACGCTAAGTATCACAATACTCATCTAACCTCACTTTGAACCGCTAAGTCTGGGACTGCATACTGCAAAACCTTACTGACTTTGTACAACTTTAAATTTCCATAATAAGAAACATTTCTGTTAAGAAAATACGGCAATGGGAAATCCTTAGAAACCTGATTGCAAAGACTCCCTTGTTTATATAGAGTTGCAGAAATTATTAGGAATTCAGAATCTACTGCTAACAGATACTGTTTTTATTTTAATTTTTTAATTTTGGGGAGACGTCCCTTTTATTTAATTCGATTTTTATATTGTTATAATAAATAACTTTTATTAACATTTAATCTCCTCTTTTGTTGTTCTTTTGGCATATATTTGTACAAAAGAGAAATAACTATATAGTATTTGAATGAAGATATATATTTGAACATCGGTATACTTAGAATTTGTAAGTTAAAACCAAGTTTAAAACGTATGATATTTTCAAGAGAAATATTGATTCTATATAGCAGTGTATATTAAAAATCTAAGTATATTAAAAATCAAAGAATTTTTGGTTGCAGAAAATTTGTCACACAATGCACTTTATTTAAATTATTATAAATTATGATATATGGTCATAATATATCTTAAAACGTTATAAAATACACAAACTATTACACAGCATTTATATAAACAAACACTGAAATTTTAGTTTTATATATTTAAAGCAATTATTTGAGCAGACACTGAATACATAGACACATACTGTGTTAAATATTCACCATTTAGATTTCTTAAGCTTTCACTAGCGCCCTCACACCCCACCCCTCTTTTTTATAGATCAATATGACAAGGTGTAAACTTAATGCGTATGGTCAGGGGCAAGAGAATAAACAATATCCCATAAGCAAGTACATACCTCAGATTACTGAGTGACTCAGCTTGTATTGAATAAAGGCCATCATAGAGGATAAGTGTAGATCAGTCAATATAAAAGCAATCATAGCGTTCAACCCTGGGATCTACATTCTAATTGGTCCTAGTGGGACAAGGCCCACTATATCAAATTACTGTGTCCTAAACTATCAGGATAATACACATAGTGTTAAAGGAACAGGGAAATTGTGTTCAAAACAGGTTAGGTCAAATATTGCTTACATCTTATGCACGAGAGATCAATATGATCTGGTATATGATTCAGTGTTATAATGCATTACCACAAAACCAACATGAACTAAGTTTGCGCATTGTTGCGGGACAGATAGACATAATAAAACAGTAACAAGAACATTATGACATGTTAACTCACAGTATAGCATAATATGTTATCTAACAGGGAGCAGTAGGTGCAAAAAATGGAATAACTTATCCAAGGCTCTACTAAGTCAAATGTCATTAATGGCCGCAGGGAGAGTACTCCCAAAGCCCCCATATATATAGGGTAGGCAAGGACAGGGCACATATAGATAAGAGGAGTGTGATCAGTGCAACCACATCTATCTAGTAAGAAGAGATGCATCCTATAATGATGCTCATGCTGCAGTCAAATAATCAACAGTCAGAGATACTCATAAAAAGCAGTGCCAGTCTATTCCCATATTCAAACCTCTGGGGTGTATGGTGTCCAATTTAAAGATCCACTCTGCTTCTTTTTGTAGGAGACGAGTGTCCCTATCACCGCCCCTAGGGAGTGGGGGAACATGGTCAATAAGCTTAAATCTAAGGTCAGCAACAGAGTGACCCTTCTCCATGAAATGTCTGGCCACCGGCTGATCACTCTTCCTTTTTTCAATTGCTGTCCGGATCGCACTCCTATGATTGGCCATTCTTTTTTTGATGTCGTCAGAGGTTTTACCGATGTAAAAAAGTCCACAGCTGCAATTCAACATATATACCACAAATTTCGTGGTGCACGTAAGATAATGCTTAATCTTGTAGCTAGTATTGTTGTGTGGGTGTCTGAACTGTTTACATTGCAACATGGAGTTGCACGTCACACAACTAGGACATTTGTAGGAGCCCCTTTTGGTAATTGGTGTGACTTTATTATAGCTGTCAATGGGTCTGTTTTCATCAGGATGTCCTTTAGGTTCCTTCCCCTTTTGTACCCAATCCTGGGTGGTCCATAGTGCTGTTAAGGTAATGATGGGTCTGTCTGGATAATCTCCCATTTCTCCTTTAAAGTTACCCCCAATGTCCTTGTGCTGGGAGTGTATGCTGTGATGAAATTCATTCTCTTCAGGTGGTCACGCTTGGTAATCTCCATATTCACCTGGGACCTTGCTTCCTTCACAATGTTGCTTTTGTAACCTCTGCTATAGAATCTTGATTCCATTTCATTCAATTGTATCTCCTTTCTCTCAGCAGAAGTATTGTTGCGGCAGACTCTCAGCATTTGTGCCCTGGGGATCGCCTTTATGAGTGATCTGGGATGGTAACTGGAGGCGTGTAGCAGTGTATTTCTATCAGTAGTCTTCTTAAATAGAGTAGTTCCAAGTTTGTTGTCAACCTTAAAGATTCTTAGATCCAGGACGTCCACTTCGTTATAACTGGAAACCTCTTTAAGTTGAACCTGCCCCCCTCTCTCATTCAGGGATATGACCCATTCACCAAAGGATTCGATCGTTCCTCGCCAGATTATCACGATATCATCAATGTACCGTTTGTAAAAAAGTACCTGTTGGTTGTCATATACCTTGAATATGTTCTCTTCAACATACTCCATAAAGAGATTTGCAAATGCAGGTGCCATATTCGAGCCCATGGCTGTCCCCATGAGCTGTAGGTAGAATCTTCTCTCAAATTTAAAATAGTTCAATTTGAGACATAAGGATAAAAGTTCAACAATAAAACTGGTTGGTGGTCCCACATAGGGGCATCTCTCCAGGCAGTTGGTGATAATCTCCATCCCCATTTCATGCGGTATAATGGTGTACAAGCTTGTGACATCGAGGCTGGCAAGGACATCACCTGGTCGTATGTCAGTCAGTTTGGTAAGATACGTGATGAGGGCAGAGGAGTCCCGTAGATAAGACCGCATATTCACCACTAGAGGTTGTAGCAAGGAATCAACAAACTTGGCTAGGGGTTGTAGTAGTGACCCCCGTGCTGAAACTATGGGGCGTCCAGGAGGGTGTATCAATTGTTTGTGTATTTTTGGTAACGTATATAATATTGGTCTTACTGGATAGTCTGTAGTCAACCATTCTTTAGTAATTGAGTCTATCCAATTCATGCGTGCTGCATGTTCTATAACAGAATCAATCTGTGCCTTGTATGCAATGGTCGGATCACAGGGTAGAGGCTTATAGGTAGAACTGTCAGCCAGTTGTCTGTTTATTTCAGTTTTGTAATCATGGTAGTCCTGCAGGACAACTGCACGACCCTTATCCGCTGGGCGTATGACTATTGTAGAGTCATTCCTGAGGGATTGTATAGCCTCCCAGTCGCTTGCTGTCATGTTATTTCTGCTGGGGCCATGTTCACCCTGTCTTAATCTTTGTTGTACAAAACTCGGACTGCCCCGGGGTGATACGCATGCGCACTTCTAATCAGTGCGATTCACAATGTAGTCTGTAAACATCGGCATAGGCCTGCATTAGACACTTCCGCACGGGCTGATCTTTCTGGGCTGCAAACACTAGCTGGTATGACGATCACTGATCTATCAATCTCTATCGTTGTTAACTTATATTTTAACTGGCATTGGGGAATAGTGGTAGTGTATGCCCCTGACATTAGGATTTCGGATGTGTAATTTCATTGCTACAGTATCAGCATTATGTGCAGGATAGGATCGCTTGTGACACTCAAGGCAGGTATTACTGCAATGCTATATTTGGGTCTTTTGCTCAGCGGCCTGTAAACAGTGTTGAATGGAATAGGCTTAACCAGCCTGATGCTGAATTGTATTATATCTTTATCTTTATATACCATACTGTTTCTTTTAATATGAGGCTGGATGCTCTGACCTGCATTGCATTTACCTAGGGCTCTCTGTATAGTTGCCCATTTTTAATGACTATTGCTTATTTGGTAACTGTGTTTGACTTTTTGTATTTACTATGCACTTTATGTTTGGTTGCTATGACAACCAATTTTTGGCGGTTTTTGCACTAGGGGGAGGGGTCTATGTATGTTTAAATGTTTGATTCACTTCTATGTTGTTGGTCTGATGAAGGGGAGCATTCCCGAAACGTTACCTATTAAACTATCTGTTTAAACTATGCCCCTATGTGGGACCACCAACCAGTTTTATTGTTGAACTTTTATCCTTATGTCTCAAATTGAACTATTTTAAATTTGAGAGAAGATTCTACCTACAGCTCATGGGGACAGCCATGGGCTCGAATATGGCACCTGCATTTGCAAATCTCTTTATGGAGTATGTTGAAGAGAACATATTCAAGGTATATGACAACCAACAGGTACTTTTTTACAAACGGTACATTGATGATATCGTGATAATCTGGCGAGGAACGATCGAATCCTTTGGTGAATGGGTCATATCCCTGAATGAGAGAGGGGGGCAGGTTCAACTTAAAGAGGTTTCCAGTTATAACGAAGTGGACGTCCTGGATCTAAGAATCTTTAAGGTTGACAACAAACTTGGAACTACTCTATTTAAGAAGACTACTGATAGAAATACACTGCTACACGCCTCCAGTTACCATCCCAGATCACTCATAAAGGCGATCCCCAGGGCACAAATGCTGAGAGTCTGCCGCAACAATACTTCTGCTGAGAGAAAGGAGATACAATTGAATGAAATGGAATCAAGATTCTATAGCAGAGGTTACAAAAGCAACATTGTGAAGGAAGCAAGGTCCCAGGTGAATATGGAGATTACCAAGCGTGACCACCTGAAGAGAATGAATTTCATCACAGCATACACTCCCAGCACAAGGACATTGGGGGTAACTTTAAAGGAGAAATGGGAGATTATCCAGACAGACCCATCATTACCTTAACAGCACTATGGACCACCCAGGATTCGGTACAAAAGGGGAAGGAACCTAAAGGACATCCTGATGAAAACAGACCCATTGACAGCTATAATAAAGTCACACCAATTACCAAAAGGGGCTCCTACAAATGTCCTAGTTGTGTGACGTGCAACTCCATGTTGCAATGTAAACAGTTCAGACACCCACACAACAATACTAGCTACAAGATTAAGCATTATCTTACGTGCACCACGAAATTTGTGGTATATATGTTGAATTGCAGCTGTGGACTTTTTTACATCGGTAAAACCTCTGACGACATCAAAAAAAGAATGGCCAATCATAGGAGTGCGATCCGGACAGCAATTGAAAAAAGGAAGAGTGATCAGCCGGTGGCCAGACATTTCATGGAGAAGGGTCACTCTGTTGCTGACCTTAGATTTAAGCTTATTGACCATGTTCCCCCACTCCCTAGGGGCGGTGATAGGGACACTCGTCTCCTACAAAAAGAAGCAGAGTGGATCTTTAAATTGGACACCATACACCCCAGAGGTTTGAATATGGGAATAGACTGGCACTGCTTTTTATGAGTATCTCTGACTGTTGATTATTTGACTGCAGCATGAGCATCATTATAGGATGCATCTCTTCTTACTAGATAGATGTGGTTGCACTGATCACACTCCTCTTATCTATATGTGCCCTGTCCTTGCCTACCCTATATATATGGGGGCTTTGGGAGTACTCTCCCTGCGGCCATTAATGACATTTGACTTAGTAGAGCCTTGGATAAGTTATTCCATTTTTTGCACCTACTGCTCCCTGTTAGATAACATATTATGCTATACTGTGAGTTAACATGTCATAATGTTCTTGTTACTGTTTTATTATGTCTATCTGTCCCGCAACAATGCGCAAACTTAGTTCATGTTAGTTTTGTGGTAATGCATTATAACACTGAATCATATACCAGATCATATTGATCTCTCGTGCATAAGATGTAAGCAATATTTGACCTAACCTGTTTTGAACACAATTTCCCTGTTCCTTTAACACTATGTGTATTATCCTGATAGTTTAGGACACAGTAATTTGATATAGTGGGCCTTGTCCCACTAGGGCCAATTAGAATGTAGATCCCAGGGTTGAACGCTATGATTGCTTTTATAGTGACTGATCTACACTTATCCTCTATGATGGCCTTTATTCAATACAAGCTGAGTCACTCAGTAATCTGAGGTATGTACTTGCTTATGGGATATTGTTTATTCTCTTGCCCCTGACCATACGCATTAAGTTTACACCTTGTCATATTGATCTATACCCCAATCGCTGTGATACAGTAACTGCCTTCTGTCTAACATGATACTCTAGACTATACACATTTTTACATGTAGATATGTAGGGGCTTGTCCATTAGAGCCAATCACTAAGCTGTTTGGTTTTTCTCGGGGGCGGACCGCCCCGGGTGATACGCATGCGCACTTCTAATCAGTGCGATTCACGATGTAGTCTGTAAACATCGGCATAGGCCTGCATTAGACACTGCCGCACAGGCTGATCTTTCTGGGCTGCAAACACTAGCTGGTATGACGATCACTGATCTATCAATCTCTATTGTTGTTAACTTATATTTTAACTGGCATTGGGGAATAGGGGTAGTGTATGCCCCTGATATTAGGATTTCGGATGTGTAATTTCATTGCTACAGTATCAGCATTATGTGCAGGATAGGATCGCTTGTGACACTCAAGGCAGGTATTACTGCAATGCTATATTTGGGTCTTTTGCTCAGCGGCCTGTAAACAGTGTTGAATGGAATAGGCTTAACCAGCCTGATGCTGAATTGTATTATATCTTTATCTTTATATACCATACTGTTTCTTTTAATATGAGGCTGGATGCTCTGACCTGCATTGCATTTACCTAGGGCTCTCTGTATAGTTGCCCATTTTTAATGACTATTGCTTATTTTGTAACTGTGTTGAATAGGTCTATACAGCCTGATGCTGAATTATATTCTATGTACCCCATATATACCATACAGCAACATTTGATATGGGGCTGGATGTACTGATTTGTATTACATTGACTAATGGCTCTTGGTATTGATGTCCATCTATAATGATTATTTACTTTTGGGTTCTGTAATGTGATCATTGTTTGACTTTTTGTATTTACTATGCACTTTATGTTTGGTTGCTATGACAACCAATTTTTGGCGGTTTTTGCACAAGGGGGAGGGGTCTATGTATGTTTAAATGTTTGATTCACTTCTATGTTGTTGGTCTGATGAAGGGGAGCATTCCCTGAAACTTTACCTATAAAACTATCTGTTTAAACTTAAGTCCAGAGAGTGCTGATTTCTACTCTACTACATTTCACCTACTCTAGCACCCTGGCCCTTGGAAATTGTTTGTGAGAGTGCAACTGACTCATTTTGCCTATATATATATATATATATATATATATACTATATAAGTATGTGCAAAGATATATGTACAAATTCTAGCATTAATAATCATTTATAAAAAAAAAAACATGAGATAAAAGCATATCATGACTTCTAGAAATACAAATACGCATTAATTTATGTGAAAGTATCATATAACAGATTTCTTTTATATAACAAATAAATATAAAAATAACTTTCTATGAGATATTGTTTGTTCAGATATAAATCTATCTATTTCTTGGACATTAACAGATGAGAAATAAAAGATTAGCTTTAGAGAAATGTGCTTGTTCATGGACAGTAATGAAATGGTATAAATAAAGTTGGAAAAAACCTGAATAACCGCGACAAAGATGACTGTTAGTTAACAACAGTCCATTGCTCATCATGCCGTTCTTGATGCGTGTGTTTTTTACTTTTTTTTATAAATAAGGGCATCGTAGGTGGATCCGCGTCAGCTGTGCCTGGCGAGTGTATTGACGCAGGCAAATGCACCGATATTGACGCTTTGATAAATATCCCTCTAAGTCTCCTTCTCATAAAGGACAGTTCCTCAAATACCTCTGAAAAAGAGGTTACCATATTTATGCATCTCTGATGAAATTGC
This sequence comes from Bombina bombina, assembly GCF_027579735.1. NCBI lineage: Eukaryota > Metazoa > Chordata > Amphibia > Anura > Bombinatoridae > Bombina > Bombina bombina. The sequence goes on along the minus strand of NC_069502.1, from coordinate 912,780,879 downwards.
AAAAGACAGGGAAGACTCCAAATCTATTGCCGATTGTAGCCTGGAACGCCTGCAAAATTTACTGTTTGGGCCCGATTGAAGAGAGATTATTCCAGAGGTGGAAAAATAGGTAATTCCTTTACTTGTAGGTTATATCCATTTAAAGCCCTGCACACTGCAAGCATCTACTGGGATATACTTACTGGAGGGCAGGTTCTCAGACGCGTTTGGTCGACGGGTCACCTTACCAGCCCTAGACGGAGAAAAGCCGGTAAAAACCAGTGCACAACTCTGGAACAGCAGTGCCTTGATTCTAAAAGAGGCCATGTGATCATGTGGTGCTGGCTATGCAGATGGCCAAACGTTCAGCAAATAAATGGCAGGCCTCTTGGGAAAAGGCTCAAAGGGCAAAAACAGTGGGACAGCAGGAAAATTTACAGCCAATGATTGTTTCACCTCATAGGCTTCCTCAGGGCTTGTTTCAACACTCCTTCAGAGCGTATTTTATAGGGAAAATGCAGTCCCTTCCACCTGAAATTTATCTTGTGAATTTTACTTCCGTGAGAAGTATACCTCAATTCAAAAATGTATGTTTAGTATAATATGTGCATGTATACATACAGTCATGTGAAAAATAGTACACCCTCTTTGAATGCTATGGTTTTACGTATCAGGACATAATAACAATCATCTGGTCCTTAGCAGGTCTTAAAATATGGTAAATAAAACCTCAGATGAACAACAACACATGACATATTACACTGCGTCATGATTTATTTAACAAAAATAAAGCCAAAATGGAGAAGCCATGCGTGAAAAATTAAGTACACCTTGTGATTCAATAGATTGTAGAACCATCTTTTGCAGCAATAATTTAAAGTAATAATTTTCTGTATCACTTTATCAGTCTCTCACATAATTATGGAGGAATTTTGGCCCACTCTTCTTTACAACGTTGCTTCAGTTCATTGGGGTTTGTGGGCATTCATTTATGCACAGCTCTCTTAAAGTCCTGCCACAGCATTTCAATCGGGTTTAGGTCTGGCCTTTAACTGGCTTTAAAAATTAAATTGGGATTGTTAGATAGTTGTGTTAAAGCTTGTCTTTCATCCTAATTCAAGTTATCATTGATAATATAATTTTGTTGAAGACCCTAGGGGCCGATTTATCCCGGCCCGAATGGGGCCGTATACCCCTGTTTCTGGCGAGCCTTCAGGAGTTAAGAAGCAGCGATCTTAAGACTGCTGCTCCCTAACTCGTCTGCTGCCTCTGAGGCTGCGGACATCAATCCGCACGATCTCATACGATCGGGTTGATTGACACACCCTGCTTGCGGCCAATCACCAGAACTGCTTGTTCAATGATAAATGCTGACAGCATGTGCTTTCGACATTTATCGATGTCTGCCGGATATGATCGCTACAGCAGATCACATCTGCCAGACACTTGATAAATCAGCCACTTTGTATCTTGTTCTACCAACTTAACAAAGGCTTCAACCACAGGGACTCTTGAGAAACTGGACATGCATGCATGTGTATTTACCCCATTAACCACTATGTTATTTAACTTGTTGATCAGCCAAACCATCAGATTCGGATATCAATTTAGCCATAGCCACAACCGCCCCAGCAGATTATATACTACCATAAGTCGGATAAACTGGCAAGGTTCAGAAATGTTCGTAAATACACAATTCTGGAGTCGACAGTGATTTACGGTAGTATATGAACTGCCGGCACCTAAATTGAAAAAAAAGTCCCACATAAAAATCGAACCCGTCTAAAAAATATATAAACTGACACGTCAAAACCCCTATATCCGCCATCCCCCCACATCGCAACTACTAATTAAAATTATTAACCCCTAATCCATTAGGGTTTTTTTTATTTTGCAATGGCTTTTTTGTTTTCTCTGGGTTATAAGATTAGGAATAACTTTTTTAATTTTGGATAATGTCGTTTGTTATTTTCTGTAATCTTAGCTTTTTATTTTTTTGTAATCTCACGGCTAGATTACGAGTTTTGCTGCCAATAGGGTGCGAGCTCAATCCTATTGGCTGATTGGATCAGCCAATAGGATTTTTTCTACCTTAATTCCGATTGGCTGATAGAATTCTATCAGCCAATCGGAATCTAAGGGATGCCATCTTGGATGACGTCACTTAAAGGTACCTTCATTCTGTTTTAGTCGTCGGATGAAGAGGATGCTCCGCATTGGATGTCTTGAAGATGGACCCGCTTCGTGCCGGATGGATGAAGATAGAAGATGCCGTCTGGATGAAAACTTCTGCCCGTCTGGAGGATCACTTTGCCCGGCTTGGATGAAGACATCTCCCGGTAAGTCAATCTTCAGGGAGTTAGTTTTAGGTTTTTTTAAGGGTGTATTGGGTGGGTTTTATTTTTAGGTTAGGAACTTTGGGCCGCATAAGAGCTAACTGCCCTTTTAAGGGCAATGCCCATCCAAATGCCCTTTTCAGGGCAATGGGGAGCTTAGGTTTTTTTGGCTAGTATTTTATTTCGGGGGTTGGTTGTGTGCGTGGTGGCTTTTACTGTTGGGGGGTTGTTTGTATTTTTATTTACAAGTAAAATAGCTGATTACTTTGGGGCAATGCCCCGCAAAAGGCCCTTTTAAGGGCTATTGGTAGTTTAGTTTAGGCTAGGGCTTTTTTTTGGGGGGGGGGGGCATTTTTTTATTTTGATAGGGCTATTAGATTAGGTGTAATTAGCTTAAATATCTGTAATTTGTGTTTTATTTTTTGTAATTGTATTTAATTTATTTAATTGTATTTAATTTAGGTAATTTATTTAATTGTAGTGTAGTGTTAGGTGTTAGTGTAACTTAGGTTAGGTTTTATTTTACAGGTACTTTTGTATTTATTTTAGCTAGGTAGTTATTAAATAGTTAACACTAACTAAACCTATTAACCCCTAAACCGCCATACCCCCACATCACCAACACTAACTAAACCTACTAACCTCTAAAGCGCTGTTCCCTGACATTGCAAACACTAATTAAAACACTAAAGCTATTAATCCCCTAAACCGCCGTACCCCCACATCACCAACACTAACTAAACCTATTAACCTCTAAACCACCATTCCCTCACATCACTGCCACTAAATAAAGCTATTAACCCCTAAGCTGTCACCACCCACATTGCCAACACTAACTAAACGTATTAACCCCTAAGCCGCCATACCCCCACATCGCCAACACTAACTAAACCTATTAACCCCTAAACCACCATACCCCCACATCGCCAACACTAACTAAACCTACTAACCTCTAAAGCGCTGTTCCCTGACATCGCCGACACTAATTAAAACACTAAATAAAGCTATTAACTCCTAAACCGCCGTACCTCCACATCACCAACACTAACTAAACCTATTAACCTCTAAATCACCGTACCTCCACATCGCCAACACTAACTAAACCTAATAACCTCTAAACTACCATTCCCTGACATCACCGCCACTAAATAAAGCTATTAACCCTTAAACTGCCGCCCCCACATTGCCAACACTAACTAAACCTATTAACCCTTAAACCGCCGTACCCCAACATTGCCAACACTAACTAAACCTATTAACCTCTAAACCACCGTTCCCTGACATCACTGCAACTAAATAAAGCTATTAACCCCTAAACAGTCATCTCCCACATTGCCAACACTAACTAAACCTATTAACCCCTAAACATCCATAACCCCACATCGCCAACACTAATTAAAACACTAACGGCTAGACGAGTTTTGCATTATGAGGGGTGCAGTGCTAACTTGCACGTTATTCTCACCGCTCACTTCCCTGCAGCGCTGGTATTACAAGTTTTTACAAACCCGGCGTTAAAAGACAAAAAGTGAGCGTAGAGCAAAATTTTGCTTCACACTTCACTCCAATACCAGCGCTGCTTAAGTCAGCGGTGAGCTGGTGTAACGTGCTCGTGCAAGATTTCCCCATAAGAATCAACGGGGAGAGCCGGCTGAGAAAAAGTCTAACACCTGCAAAGAAGCAGCGTATAACTCAGTAACGCAGCCCCATTGATTCCTATGGGGAAACACATTTTATGTTTACACCTAACACCCTAACATGAACCCTGTGTCTAAACACCCCTAATCTTACACTTATTAACCACTAATCTGCCGCCCCTGACATCGCCGACACCTACATTATATTTATTAACCCCTAATCTCCCTTCCCCAATGTTGCCACAACCTACCTACATTTATTAACCCCTAATCTGCAGCCCCCAACATCGCCGCCACTATAATAAACATATTAACCCCTAAACCGTCGCACTCCCGCATCGCAAACACTAGTTTAATATTATTAACCCCTAATCTGCCATCCCTAACATCGCCGCCACCTACCTACATTTATTAACCCCTAATCTGCCACCCCCAATGTCGCCGCCACTATACTAAATGTATTAACCCCTAAACCTAAGTCTAACCCTAACACCCCCTCACTTAAATATAATTTAAATAAATCTAAATAAAAATTAATATTATTACCTAAATAATTCCAATTTAAAACTAAATATTTACCTGTAAAATAAACCCTAAGCTAGCTACAATATAACTAATAATTACATTGTATCTAGCTTAGGGTTTATTTTTATTTTACAGGCAAGTTTGTATTTATTTTAACTAGGTAGAATAGTTAGTAAATAACAGTTAGCTCTTTTGCGGCCCAAACCCTAATCTAAAAAATAAAACTCACCCAATACACCCTTAAAAAAACCTAACACTAACCCCCTGAAGATCGACTTACTGTTTTGAAGATCCGACATCCATCCTCAAGGAAGCGGCAGAAGTCTTCATCCAACCGGGCAGAAGTCCTCAACGAAGCCGGGAGAAGTCTTCATCCAAGCCGGGCAAAGTGGTCCTCCAGACGGGCAGAAGTCTTCATCCAGACGGCATCTTCTATCTTCATCCATCTGACACGGAGCGGCTCCATCTTCAAGACATCCGACGCGGAGCATCATCTTCAAACAAAGTCTTCTTACTGAATGATGGTTCCTTTAAGTGACGTCATCCAAGATGGCGTCCCTTAGATTCAATCAGCCAATTGGATTGAAGTTCAATCCTATTGGCCGATCCAATCAGCCAATAGAATGTGACCTCAATCCTATTGGCTGATTGCATCAGCCAATAGGATTTTTTCTACCTTAATACCGATTGGCTGATAGAATTCTATCAGCCAATCTGAATCTAAGGGACACCATCTTGGATGACGTCACTTAAAGGAACCATCATTCGTTGTTAGTCCGTCGGATGAAGAGGATGCTCCGCGTCGGATGTCTTGAAGATGGAGCCGCTCCGCGTCGGATGGATGAAGATAGAAGATACCGTCTGGATGAAGACTTCTGCCCGTCTGGAGCACCATTTCACCCGGCTTGGATGAAGACTTCTCCCGGCTTCGTTGAGGACTTCGGCCCGGTTGGATGAAGACTTCTGCTGCTTCCTTGAGGATGGATGTCGGATCTTCAGCACAGTAAGTCGATCTTCAGGGGGTTAGTGTTAGGTTTTTTTTAAGGGTGTATTGGTGGGTTTTATTTTTTTAGATTAGGGTTTGGGCCGCAAAAGAGCTAACTGCCCTTTTAAGTGCAATGCCCATCAAAATGTCCTTTTCAGGGCAATGGGGAGCTTAGGTTTTTTTACATAGTATTTTATTTGGGGGGTTGGTTGTGTGGGTGGTGGGTTTTACTGTTGGGGGGTGTTTGTATTTTTTTTTACAGATAAAAGAGCTGATTTATTTGGGGCAATGCCCCGCAAAAGGCCCTTTTAAGGGCTATTGATAGTTTAGTTTAGGCTAGGTTTTTTTTTATTTTGGGGAGCTTTTTTTATTTTGATAGGGCTATTAGATTAGGTGTAATTAGTTTAAAGATCTGTAATTTGTTTATTATTTTCTGTAATTTAGTGTTTGTTGTTTTTTTGTTCTTTAGCTAATTTAATTTATTTAATTGTATTTATGTAGGGAATTTGTTTAATTATAGTGTAGAGTTAGGTGTTATTGTAACTTAGGTTAGGTTTTAATTTACAGGTAAATTTGTATTTATTTTAGCTAGGTAGTTAGTAAATAGTTAATAACTATTTAGTAACTATTCTACCTAGTTAAAATAAATACAAACTTTCCTGTAAAATAAAAATAAACCCTAAGCTAGATACAATGTAATTATTAGTTATATTGTAGCTAGCTTAGGGTTTATTTTATAGGTATTTAGTTTTAAATAGGAATTATTTAGTTATTAATAGTAGGTTTTATTTAGATTTATCTTAATTATATTTGTTAGGGGGTGTTAGGGTTAGACTTAGGTTTAGGGGTTAATAAATTTAATATAGTGGCGGCGACGTTGGGGATGGCAGATTAGGGGTTAATAAATATAATGCAGGTTGCGTCGATGTCTGGAACTGAAGATTGGGGTAAATAAGTATAATGTAGGTGGCGGCGATGTTAGGGGCAGCAGAATAGGGGTTAATAATATTTAACTAGTGTTTGCAAGGCGGGAGTGCGGTGGTTTAGGGGTTAATATGTTTATTATAGTGGCGGCGATGTCCGGAGCGGCAGATTTGGGGTTAAAATTTTTATTATAGTGTTTGCGATGCGGGAGGCCTCAGTTTAGGGGTTCATAGGTAGTTTATGGGTATTAGTGTACTTTTTAGCACTTTAGTTATGAGTTTTATGCTACAGCGTTGTAACATAAAACGCATAACTACTGACGTTCAAATGCATTAGGAATCTTGGCGGTAGAGGGTGTACTGCTCACTTTTTGGCCTCCCAGGACAGACTCGTAATACCGGCACTATGGAAGTCCCATAGAAAAAAGACTTTACCAAGTTGCGGTAAGGCCAAAAAAGTGTGCGGTGCCCCTAAACCTGCAAGACTCGTAATACCAGCGGTAGTGAAAAAGCAGCGTTAGGACCTGTTAACGCTGCTTTTTCACCTAACGCAAAACTCGTAATCTACCCGTAAATAAAGCTATTAAACCCTAAACCACCGTACTCCCACTTCGCCAACACTAACTAAACCTAGAAACTTCTAAATCGCCGTACCCCACATTGCCAACACTAACTAAACCTATTAACCTCTAAACCACCGTTCCCTTACATCGCCACTAAATAAAGCTATCAACCCCTAAGCTGCTGCCCCAACATTGCCAACACTAACTAAACTTATTAACCCCCTAAACCGTACCTCCACATCGCCAACACTAACTAAACCTATTAACCTCTAAACCACCATTCCCTGACATCACCGCCACTAAATAAAGCTATTAACCCCTAAGCTGCCGCTCCCCACATTGCCAACACTAACTAAACTTATTAACCCCTAAAGCACCGTACCCCCACATCGCTAACACTAACTAAACCTCTTAACCTCTAAACCACCGTTCCCTGACATCTTTGCCACTAAATAAACCTACTAACCCCTAAACCACCATACCCCCACATCGCCAACACTAATTAAAACACTAAATAAAGCTATTAACCCCTAAACCACCGTACTCCCACATCGCCAACACTAAACCTAGAAACCTCTAAAGCGCTGTTCCCCAACATCGCCGGCACCAGGACCATCTTTAACACAGGGCAAAAGGGGCAGCTGCCCAGGGCCCAGTCTCTGTTGAGGGGCCCAAGAGTCCTAAAAAAAATATATATATATATTTTTTTTATTTTTTATTTTTTTCATGGTTCATACCAGACGGCTGATGTGACATGGGGAACACACACATTCAGTCCTAATACTGTCACAGTCAAAAGTACTCTGCTTATATATATATATTTTTTAAACTGTGCCAGACCGTGCCGTTGTCATGTGACATGCCAAACTATTGCCATGTGCTGTTTTAGATGTGCACTGTGCAGCACTGAATGCAAAGCCCTAACTCGGCATCCAGCCATTCCCACTGCATCATAAAAGGTCCTACTGGGGTTACCACTATTACCAGGTAACTGCTCTGGTTGTGGGGATTGTTTCTGGGTAGGGCTGACTGTAGGTGCATGCAGCAGAAAGCTGGAGCGGCAAGCACGTGAGGATTTGAGCATCTGTGCAGCTGCACTGCTCTCTTCAGTCTTGAGGCTGTGTGACTCATCTCACACTGTTTAAATGCAGCCTTGGACAGACAGCATCCAGTCTACTGGTCCCCTTAGCCCTGCTCTTTCTGCTGTGGCCCAACGATCAACTAACTGAAGTTTGTTAGGGGAACAGTGCTTTGTAGAAAGGTGTCAATGGGAAGAATAAGTGAGTGCACACACGCCCCTCCCCATGCAGCATTGTCTAGTGCAGGGTGAGAGGGAACTTGTTCCTAGCAAAGAAGCGACATGTGCTGCTGTGGCTGATGTATAGTGTTATGCTGATACTTCACACATTAATGTAAGGTTTATTTTTATAGTTTTTATTTTCTCTCTGTCTCAGATTTTACAGCTTCCCGTAGTAGTTCTGCTGTTCCAGTCAGTAAACTTATATTTGTCTGCACCTCCATGCTTCCTCCTTTACCTTGCTTTGCTCCTGTTGACTGCCCTAAATCTCTTTAACCAGCTAACCTCACACCAGAATCACATTCAAAAGAATATTAAATGAATCCACAGTGGATGAATTTATATATTTATTAGTACTGCTTAGGTCCAGTTTCACATATTGCAATTTTTTTACAATTTTTTTTTTAAATGATTAGCCCAGCAATGGATGATCCACTGCTGGGCTAATAATAAATTTTTTTTTGATTTAGTTGTTTTTTTGGGATGTTGGGGTGGAGAGCGAAATTGCATGGGGTAGGGGGGGGGGGCCAAGAAATTTTTTGCCCAGGGTCCAGTCAATATTAAAGACTGCCCTGGCCGGCACTAATTAAAACACTAAATAAACCTATTAACCACTAAACCGCCATACCCCCACATCCCCAACACTTACTAAACCTATTAAACTCTAGAGCGCCATGCCCCCACATCGCCAACACTAACTAAACCTATTAACCTCTAAACCACCACCACCCCACATCGCAACTAGCTAAATTAAACTATATTAACCCCTAAACCTAACACCCCCTAACTTTAACATAATTAAAATACATCTAAATTAAAGTTACAATTAGTAACTAACTACCTATTTAAAAATAAATACAAACTTACCTGTGAAATAAAATTAAAACCTAAGCTTAAACTAATAAAACCAAACATTACTAAAAATAAAAAGCTAACATTACAAAAAATAATAAACACTAAAATTACAAAAATAAAAAAACTACCATTACAAAAAAATAACAAACTAAATTATCCAAAATAATAAAATTATTCCTATTCTAATACCCCGTTTAAAAAAAAAAAAAAACACCACAAAATAAAAAAAACCTTATCTATAATAAACTACCTTAAAAGGGCCTTTTGTAGGGCATTGCCCTAAAGTTAACAGCTCTTTTGCAAAAAATTAAAACAAACATCCCCTAACATTACAAACCCACCCCCCCAACAGAAAAAAATAAAAAAAATGTTCACCTCTGTGCATCCACTGACCGCTCTGCCTCCGCAGGGATGAAGAAGATAGAATGTGCAGGTCCCATGATGGATGAAGATGGAGCTGTCTAGATGAAGATGCCTCTGTGGACTTCAGCAACTGTGAGTACCAATTTTGGGGTTAGTGTTAGGTTTTTTCTTTGTTTTTTTGGGGTGGTTTGTTTTTTTAGATTAGGGCTTTTTTTATTTTAATGAGCCAAAAAAGAGCTGAACGCCCCTTTAAGGGCAGTAAAAGAGCTAAATGCCCTTATAAGGGCAATGCCCATACAAATGCACTTTTCAGAGCAAAGGGTAGATTAGGTTTTTTTTTAGTTAGGTTTTTTATTTTGGGGGTTTGGGGTGGGGGTTTGTAATGTTAGGGGGTGTTTGTTTTAATTTTTTGCAAAAGAGCTGTTAACTTTAGGGCAATGCCCTACAAAAGGCTCTTTTAATGTAGTTTATTATAGATAAGGTTTTTTTATTTTGTGGCAGGTTTTTTTTTTAAACGGGGTATTAGAATAGGAATAATTTTATTATTTTGGATAATTTAATTTGTTATTTTTTTGTAATGGTAGTTTTTTTATTTTTTGTAATTGTAGTTTTAATTTTTTTTGTAATGTTAGTTTTTTTATTTTTAGTAATGTTAAGTTTTATTAGTTTAAGCTTAGGTTTTATTTCTCTTTCACAGGTAAGTTTGTATTTATTTTAACTAGGTAGTTAGTAAAGAGTTATATTGTAGCTGGTTTAGGTTTTATTTTTATTTCACAGGTAAGTTTGTATTTATTTTTAAATAGGTAGTTAATCATTCTAACTTTAATTTAGTATACATTTTCCAATCCAAAATAAGAATGGATTTAAAGGGTGCAACCAATTCTAAAATTGTAAACTAAATAAGTGTGATAATATTATATAATGTGTCGTATACAATTTAATATATAAAATGTATGAGGTGTTACTTCTACGAATAGGTCATATAAAATATATAAAATATAAGTGGTGTTACTACTACAAATAAGTCAGTATATATATGCAACAAATCTAAAACAAATAAAATAAATATAAATAATGAACTGAAATCTTAAGTATATAAAATATGTGCAAATATATTGTGTAATAGTACAATCGGTCTAATATAATATAATATCCAGTATACGTGATGTGAATAAATCGTGACTAGAGTCACAAGCTGAAGACTCTTTATCCCATGGGACTTAATATGAACATTGACCTGGCCGCTTTTTAGGCCCTTCGGCTTGTGACTCCAGTACGTCTCCCTCTGCCTCTTTACTTCTGGATTTTGTTTTGAAATTTCTTTCTCTTATCATGTTTATAGTCTATTGATAATTTTGTAATTGCACAAGTTCTTAACGTTAGGTTGCTAAACACTTTGTTTGAGATTTACAATATACTCACACTTGACCATTATTTCTTAATATTATGGTTAACTGGGCCTTGACTAACTGGTGGCCCAGGACTTTTTGTTTAGTGATAACCTATCAAAGTATACGGCCCACTGGGGTTACTCTACATTAGTATTATTATTATTTTGAATACTCAAATTGATTATAATCATCATTTTTGTTATAGTAATATGGTTAGTAGATTTTATTTATGAGTATTGATTTATAACTTTATATTTTATTTTGTATATACTCTTTATACTCTTTATATATTATATATACTTTTTATATATATGTATCATTTGTAATTCAGATATTGGTATTCCACCATTATTTCCAAACATCCAAGCATCACGATGCTGGATTATCTAGGGGAACAAATCAACTATATTTATTGATTGTACACAAGTATTCTATGACATAACTGGGTTTATGGACATAATATTTGTATGTGGATAGGTTGGAGAGAAATTGACTTGTTACACTGGCTCTGGAGCCTCTTGTGTGGCTCCTTTTGAAGTGAGTATTTAGCCTTGGTATCATTTTCACCTAATGCAAGCGCTCTTGTTATTGCTTGTGGCTGCACTTAGACTTCATTTCCACGATAGCGATTCATTAGCTTATTATTGTTGGGAGGTATACATCATTATGCACTAGATAGGGTGCATCTTAGATTGATTTAAGATACTGTAAACGAATACATATCCTTTGTTTAGTAAATATAATTACAATATGAGTGTGCTAGTCTTGATATCAGTTTCAGTTTATAGCTCTGACGAATTATGTTATTGTGGAATTTTGAACATATTATTATTATTATACACCATTTGAATAGGAAATGTAATCACATACAAGCGTGTAATTTTTGTTTTTAATATAAGTTGGCATTTTATATAAATTTTAAATTAATTTTATATCCCTTTTATATTTTTATTTATTTTTATGTATTGACACTTTATTGGTCCACGGTACCGGCTCTCAAGTCCTATGGTAATTGTCATTTCACACGTAGATGTTGACGTCATTCTTAGCCATCCTAGTAGAGGCCGTTAGACTGAACCAATAGAGTGTCATTTTATCATTTATCATCATTTTTTATTGTTAGATGTTTTATTATTGATGTTAGTGTATTTGATTACTTATCGCTATGAAATGTTATATATGGATGTCTCTATTAACTTTAGCGCACTTATATATATTGTATAGTCTTTATCAATATATTTCGGATATCAGTAATTCCTGTGTGATTGGTTTGATCGCTGGTCCGGTGCCCATTGATATGTTCAGCTTTAGTGGGTGTGTAAGGTGTTGATCCTTTTGATTGGCAGCGCACCCAAACATTTTTGTTTATTGTAACGGCTACTATTGGATGTCTGCACCGGCAATTGACCCAATGGGGTGTGAGATTATGGGTGGTGTGCAATGTATGGTTGTTCATATGGTATAAATAGAGCAAGGTGTGAGATGAGCGATACAGCCTGATGAAACAGCACATTCACTGAGAAACGCGTTGCTGTGCTCCTGTCAATTTTAATTGTTTTTAAAATTGAAATAAAAAACATTTTTATTTCATTTCGCACCTTGCTCTTGCTCTTTTGAATCTGGGGGAAAAATGTTTTAGTACCTACAATGCTTCTGAGGTGTACTCCACAGCTAATCTTATGGTGTGTTGGTTCTGGACGTCCTATGCACCTGGCCCAGCTGATCCTTCGAGTGGATTTAGTCAGCTGAGCGGCTCTGAAGCCTCGGTTCGTTGATTATTGCACTGGTTGTGCAACTTGGTTTGTGAGTAACCATTTTTCGCTTAACTTTCATCATATTGATTGTGTCTTCGTTGTTACACTATCAGGCGCCTCTGTCTTTCCTATTGTTTAGGACTTTGCTTGTTGTAACTTTAATTTAGGTCTATTTTAATTATATTTAAGTTAGGGGTGTTAGGTTTAGAGGTTAATATAGTTTAAAATAGGTAGTTGCGATGTGGGGGCGGTGGTTTAGGGGTTTATAGGTTTAGTAGTGTTGGCGATGTGGGTGTACGGCGGTTTAGGGGTTAATATGTTTAGTTAGTGTTTTAGTTTGTGTTGGGGAACTGCGGTTTAGAGGTTAATAGGTTTAGTTTTGTCTGTGATGTTTGGGAGCTGCAGTTTAGAGGTTAATAGGCTTAGTTTGTGTCGGCAATGTCGGAGAACCGTGGTTTAGGGGTTAATAGCTTTATTTAGTGTTTTAGTTAGTGTCGGCGATGTCGGGAACTGCTCTTTAGATTAATACAATGAAAAATTCTGAATATGAATGGATCCGAAAATTCGGAAACTGGTTTATTTGTTTTTGGAATTTTAGTTATGGTGCAGATTCAGAAATTCGGATTCATTTTAATCTCTAAATCGGTCAAAATTCGTCCAAAAACGAAATTCGGCTGAAACGAATTGCACATGTCTACCTACAATAATTTATCAGTTCCAATAGTTTGCCATCATGATCTTGCTCTGCTTCCTTATCTATATCCCCACAGCCAACCACAAGGAAGTCATCAGCTATTGGTTCAATCCAGCCAATAATTCATGTAATTCTGGTGCAACTGATACTCCAAAACTTGTGCCATCTTTTCCTGCACCAGGGAATCTAGAAGATTGTCATGTAGCTACTTGCATTATCCAACTTACATTGTAAAAATACATCCCGGGCATCCACAAGCGTGAATGTGCCTTAGATGTGCCTTAGGCAGCTTGTACAAAACATTCTCGAGAGTTTGCATGATGTAATGAGATCGTCTCAGTGCCTGATTAAAGAATTTTGGATCTATGCATATTCTTAGCTTATCAGGCTTCTTTACAATCACCATGTTACTTATCCAATAAGTTGATTCAGTCACTGGTGCTAAATGTTCATCAGCCTCATACCGGTAGAGCTGTGCCTTGACTGCTTGTTTTATGGCCACTGGCACATTGCGTGGTGCACCTTGTACTGGAGGGACACTCACGTCAAGGTCGAAATGAACTTCCCATGGTACAGATTCTACTCGCCCAGTAAAAACATCACTAAATTCCTTGGTTATGCACTATCAGTCGTCTAAACCGCAACTGAACACTACCAACAAAAAAAAAAACAACCAAAGGCAACGCCGCTATTTGCAGCAGACTGTATAACTTCTCTAGATCAGAGGATTGACCCCTTTCGGAAACATTTTAGATCTGTTTATCTATCCGTTTACCTATCCGTTTACCCTCAGCACATACATTATTTTAGTATCTTATTTGTTAGCACAACTATATAGTTGACCTTTTTATATAGTTTTAGTTATTAGTGCCGGCACACTTCTGTCTATTGTATGTACTTTTTAAATAAATTGTATATTTTATCATTTAGATCCTTGGGACCTCATTTAAAGGGACATAATACTCATATGCTAAATCACTTGACACTGATGCAGTATAACTGTAAAAAGCTGACAGGAAAATATCACCTGAGCATCTCTATGTAAAAAAGGAAGATATTTTACCTCACAATCTCCTCAGCTCAGCAGATTAAGTTCTGTGTAAAAAGTTATAATTCAGCTGCTGTCCAGCTGCAGGTAAAAAGTGCTGAGGTCATGAACTCTTTTACTGTGAGATTTCATAGTAAACTTCTTCAAACTGAATAGGGAAATAACATGAGAGTACACAAGGCTGATTTGCTGCTTAGAAGTCCTTTACAATGGGATGTGGCTACTGAGGAACTTTAGAGGTAAAATATCTTTCTTTTTTACATAGAGATGTTCAGGTGAAATTTTCTAGTCAGCTTTTTACAGCTATGCTGCATCACTTTCAACTGCTTCAACATTTGGGTATCATGGCCATTTAATATAGTTATGAAATGTAATCACTTTTCAATACCTTGTCTTAGTCAGATAGCTCCTTTGGAGAGCTAACCCTTACCCCTCTTTCATACTTTACTTTTATCACAATTTTTTTTGAGAGATTAGTGGGACTATTTCTAGGGTTTAGCCTTTTTCTGACACCTCAGAGTAGCTTTCGCACACGCCTTTGTTTTTTGCTCTAAACAAGAGGCTCAGTCTTTATTCTAGTCACTTCTGACACCATGTTTCATGTATAGAAATGAAGACACTACAAGCTGTTAGTGTGAGCAACCACGTGGAACTACAGAACTGCATCCGGGTCAGGGGTAGGAACAGGAAACAGGAAGTATAAGGCAATGCAATATCACCATAAATAGACTAAGAAAAGCTGCTCTGAGATAAAAAAAAAGACAGATATAACATTATTTTCTGGGGGTATTTGGCTCCAGCGTATACAAAATAAAATGAAAGGGACAATAAAGTCAAAATTTAACATGCATGTTCCAAATTTACTTCATTTTTTTTAAATATGCTTTGTTCTCTTAGTATAGGCATACCATAATTTTTAGAGGTGAAACTGGGACCACCTGGCGCGGCGCCAGTGGGGTTGTGGTCAGGGACGTGGTCAAGGGGGCGTGGCAATTACTGGTACTTATAAAGTAGTAGCTGTTATGTGCGTAATGTTTCGTGGATACTCTACCCTTCCTCAGTCAAACAACAAGTGAATCACACAGTTTAAATAGACGATAACACCACCCCCTAGTAAAAAAGACAGCATTACGTTGTCATGGCAACCAATACACAACATGAGCAAATAAATCACTCATCTAAATCTCAGATTCTAAATAATGTCAAACATCAAGCATAATTATCAATTTCATAAAATAGTGAAAAGCATATACATCACACAATTTAATATCTGCAGTGAAATATGTGTTTGATGTGTCTAATTAATTAATTAATTAAGGAACAGACCGGATACTGATAAGGCATTAATACAACATTGAATGAAATAAGTGAAAAAGAAACACATACCTGCTAAAGCTGTTTAAGAGGCTACGCTATACCAAAATGCAGGAAGATTACAGCCAAAATGCTATCCTGCATGAAGTAAAGCAAGATCTATGGCAAAAATCCTGCCTGTCTGCACTTCCTGGTCACACTCACATGATTCCCCTAAACGTGTATCACCAGTGATGTCCCAAGGGGTCAGGGGGGTGTTAAATTCCTAGAAAAATAAACAAAGAAGTACTACAAAAATTAAAAAACCCTATGCTGCTCACTCAGCCTGTATTATTAAATGTAAACTTTGAAGGGCACGAATGTTAAGCCAAGCAGGGCTGTATGTAACAAAGTATCAGCATCCTATGCTGGAGAGTCACAGACTCACAGTCCGGTCATTTTGAATAATATGTTGGGTCTGAAACCCAGACACATGATATGAAACCTGGAAGTGGCAAACCTATTGGGACAGAATGAACAACCGGGTGGGACACTGGGACAGCGCCTCCAAACAGGGACAATCCCAGTCAAACTGGGACTTCTGGTAAGCCTATCTTAGTATGCTTTGTTGAAGAGTGAGCTTAGCTAGGCTCATAGGAGCTAAAGGCATTATTGTGGGACATTGACATGCCACAGAGGCATTTACAAATATACATCAATCTTACAAAAAAAAAACAACAAAAAAAACCTAGCATGTTTATTAAAGCTCTCTATTACAGGCAACAAAAAACAAATATTCTAATCCCTTTAAAAATATTAAAAGTTTAAAACATTGATATTGCTTTTTAAGTGTATATGGCATGATGGGACCACTGTTAATGCCTTTAATGATAGATTTAAAAAAAAAAACGTAATTGTTATAAGCAGCTCTCCATGCTTTCATACCCCCAGGGTGATAGAGATACTGTTTCTATAATGTTGTATTGTTTCTTCTATCTGCACCTCCCTGGTCTCTATGGTATGCTAGCTTCCTTCTTCTTTACTCCTCCTTTTCCTTTTACTAATGAGATCCCCTGAATGGCACTATATCCACAATGTTTTTTGTTTTTTCTCCCCAATAACCTGCAGTCACAACATTCAGATGCAACAGATGACTTGTAACAAAAAATAAAGTAAGTCTTCTAATGTTATTGGTTACCTTATCTCTATACCAGTGCTACCTAATTTTGCTGCGCTATACAAATAAATGATAGTAATAATAATAATAATAATACAGTTAAAAGGAACATTCCAGCCAAAAAGAGAATGCACATGGATGTATTTTAGATTTGAATAGAAGCATTTTTGTAATATACATGCATCAGCAAAAATGCTTCTAATAAAAGCTATAGCTGTTTCAAAAGTGTATTTAAGTATGCACCGTGCACCAGCATTTTATACACAGCACTTGTTCAGAGAGCCTAAGGTGCTTGTACCATCTGGTAATGACTCAATTTGTTAATAACTGACATAATACAAGCCCCACTGGTGCTGTGAGCAGCTTCAGTATTTAAAATGCTGGTGCACAGAGAATATCTAGCTTTGCTTCACATGCACGTGCAGAGAATAATGCTAACACTAAAACAGTGATAACTTTTACTAGAAGCATTTTTGCTGAAACATGTATATTGTAAACATGTTTCTATTCAAATATATCATTTATGTATGTGCATTTACATTTTGACCGGAATATCCCTTTAAGAACAAGACCAAGCTTTTATTCACTTGCTGTGTGTAGTACTGTATGTCTTAAAGGGACAGTCTACTTCAGAATTGTTATTGTTTCAAAAGTTAGATTGTCCCTTTATTTACCATTCACCAGGTTTGCATAACCAACACGGTTATATTAAGATACTTTTTACCTCGTATCTAAACCTCTACAGACTGTCCCCTTATTTCAGTTCTTTTGACAGCCTTGCATTTTAGCAAATCAGTCCTGACACCTAAATAACTCCACATTAGTGAGCACAATGTTATCTATATGGTACACATGAACTAACACTATCTAGCTGTGAAAAACTATCAAAATGCAGAGACAGCCTTCAAGGGATTTAAAATTAGCATATAAGTCTACCTAAATGTAGATTTCAACAAAGAATACAAAGAGAACAAAGCAAATTTGATTATAAAAGTAAATTGGAAAGTTGTTTAAAATTGCATGCCCTATCTGAATCATAAAAGTTTTTTTGACTTGACTGTCCCTTTAACAGATTAAATACCCCAATACCCAGAAGCACATACAACTGCAAAATGTGCAGGTATATCCATCTGACACCATCAAAACCTCTAATATACTGTATACAAGAAGACGTTAAAATATAAAAAAACAACTTTAACATTTAGCTATATAATATTTGAAACAGAAAAAATAACAGAATCAGAAATTTATAGAACAGGATAACGGGGCGACTCATTAAACAGAGAATACAACAGAGAAAAAAAGAATCAGAAATTTATAGAACAGGATATTCCATAACGGGGTGACTCATTGAACAGAGAATACAACTTGACATATGCAGGAAAATATGTTAACCTTGGCTAAAACAAACTCCACTGAAAAAAACCACAATTGAATTATAGTTCTAAAGTCTAAGGGGCATATTTATCAAGTTCCGTATGGAACTTAATGTCCCTTGTTTCCGACGAACCTTACCGCTGCTCTATAACCTGTCCAATTGCTCTGAGGCGGCAGACAGAAATCAGCCTGATCGTATTCGATTCGATTCGTACTCTTGCCTTCAAAATGAGGCCCCTTGGCAGCCAAACAAGTATCTATAAATCTAGGCTATTTAGCAATAGAACCACCAAAGATATTTTGCAATAAAAAGCCAGGAGGGTCAGTTTTTCCAAGTAGCCACATGAACCAAATTAAAGGGACAGTCTACACCAGAATTTTTATTGTTTTAAAAGATAGATAATCCCTTTATTACCCATTTCCCAGTTTTGCATAAGTAACACAGTTATAATAATACACTTTTAACCTCTGTGATTATCTTGTATCTAAGCTTCTGCAAACTGCCCCTTTTTTCAGTTCTTTTGACAGACTTGCAGTCTAGCCAATCAGTGCCTGCTCCCAGATAACTTCTCGTGCACGAGCACAGTGTTATCTATATGAAATACGTGAACTAACACCCTCTAGTGGTGAAAAACTGTTAAAATGCAATCTGAAAGAGTTGGGCTTCAAGGTCTAAGAAATTAGCATATGAAACTCCTAGGTTAAGCTTTCAACTAAGAATACCAAGAGAACAAAGCAAAATTGGTGATAAAAGTAAATTGGAAAATTGTTTAAATTTACATGCTCTATCTGAATCATGAAAGTTTATTTTGGCCTAGACTGTCCCTTTAAGTTGTATCCACAAGACTAGGAGGGAGAGAGACAAAGGCCATAGACCCACCATAAAATCCATGTCTAAATATGTATTCTAGTAAAAATATGTTTTTCATAAAAAAAAAGGTCATTAATACCCACTTCCAAAGTAACTGCACTAACTGAATTCACTGATTCTATAAAGTTATGAGTGAGAGGCAATTAATCATAGGTCTGCCATGAAATCCAAATAAAAGTTTCCATTCTGGGCAAAAATAAAAAAAAAACGGTGTATTCCGTGGCAGGTGTACAACTCCTTGGGCGAGATTACATATGTGGCGTAGGTTTCAGCGTAACTGCTGAAACCCCAGTCCCCTGTAAGTTCCCCTCGCATATCGGGTGAATCACATAAATGGTGCCGGCAGTTCATATACTGCCGTAAGTCTGATAAACTGGCGAGGTTCAAAAATGTTTGTAAATACACATTTCTGCAGTCGCCAGTGACTTACAGCAGTATATGAACAGCCGGCACCTAAATATTAAAATAAAATCCCTGTAAAAATCTAACGCGTCTAAAAAAAAAAAAACGACAAGTCAAAACCCGATATCCGCCCTCCCCCCACATCGCAAATACTAATTAAAGTATTACCCCTAAACCACCAACCCCACATTACAATCTAACATATTACACTATTAACCCCTAATCTGCCAACTCCCACATCGCAAAGTACCTAATAAAGTTATTAACTTCTAATCCACCATCCACCCACAAATCAAAGTGGCTAATTATTACCATTATTATTATTATTATTATTATTAACCACAAATCCCAGACAACGCTAAGTATTAATCTAACTATGCCCCATCATTAAACACCCCCTAAATTAACCCCAATTACAATACACTAAATAAAAAAAGTACTAGCTACATTAAAAAATAATTACAAATTACCAAAAATAAAATACTTACTTACTAAAAGCCCTAGCATTATCCAAAATGAAAAAACCTAATATTACATAAAAAGAAAAAAAAACTAAAATTAAATTAAAATAAAAAAATCTAAGATTACAAAAAAATACAAATATCTAAGATTACAGAAAACAAAAAAGCCACCAAAAAATACCCCCCCAACTAACAATACACTACCAATAGCCCTTAAAGAGCCTTTTGTAGGGCATTGCCCTAAAGAAATCAGCTATTTTATAATAAAAAAATACAGTCCCCCCCTAACAGTACAACCCCCCCCAAGACCTAACTAATATAAACCCTAATCTAGCAATTGCCCCTAAAGCAATCAGCAATCAGCTCTTTTAGTGCCCATGAAAATAAAAAAAGCCCTAATGTAAAAATAAAACCCACCCCTAAAAAAACAAAAACCTAACACTAGCCCCAAAATAGGTACTCACCATTCCTGAAAGTTTGGCGGCGAAGGTCTTCTTCCTGGCGGCTCTATCTTCATCCGGTGAGGGACAATCTTCATCCCAGTGTCGTGGCGTGGAGGTGAATCGGCAGCGGTGCAGACATCCAACGTGGAGGATCCTCTTCATGCGATCGTCCGCCGCAAACTGAAGATTGAATGCGAGGTACCCGTTTTATTTTCGGGTACCTTGCATTTCTAATTGCTGAAAATTTCAAATCAGCCAATAGGATGAGAGCTGTTCAAATCAGCCAGTTCTATGTTAGTTTATGGGAGTAAAAACTGCGGGCGACAGTTAAAATATATGCTCGTAACTTGTATGCGGAACCATATATGTAATCGCTAGATCCAACTAAAAATGTCTTTCTCCCACCTAGATTTGTAGAAAAAAATAATTTTGTTTGTCTTGCCACATGGGAAGTGAGCAGTCAAATACACTGATTTTAAAATAATTTCCACCCTATGTTATAGTGTTTAGGAGGGTTTCTTATCTAACATTCTACCATCCTTCACATCTTTATATCTTGCTTTAACTCAGAATGTAATCATGGGCTAAACATGCAACATTGATCATTCAAAGTCCATTTAAAACGACATTTAACTCAACAAGTGCCTATCATGCCTATTAAAGAACACTATATAAACATATTCAAATATTTTGTTTACTCGAAATTGAAAAGTTAAAGCTGTTTATTTTTATCATGAAGTGATTCCCTTCCAGATTGGAAACCAGGTCATTCTAGTGGTGGAAGAGAGGGCTACTACAGAACCCTCATCTCCCAATTTGATTTTATTAGAGGGGTATAAAACAGAAGGGTATGTAAAAAAGGAGTTAACATGTAGAGGCCCATTTATCAAGCTCCTGTCCGCTGCTCCATAACCCTGACCGCCTGCTTTGTGCAGGCGGACAGGAATCGCAACAATTCAACCCGATTGAGTACGATCAGGTTGATTGACACCTCCCTGCTGGCGGCCGATTGGCCGCGAGTCTGCAGGGGGCGGCGTGCAATGTTGGTGCAATGCTGAATACGGAGAGCGTATGGCTCTCTGCATTCAGCGATGTCTGTCGGAACAGGTCCAACAGACATTTGATAATTCGGCCTCGTAACCTCTAATTTGCATGTGATTACAGGTCACAGAGAAATACATAAATATTGCTGACAGCTCAGTGCAAACAAGGCTTCTGACTGAACCTCACTATTTCAATGCTGGTAAGGTTAGCATGAATTAGCAATTTTATTTTCTTCAGCAGACTACTTTTTCTGACTCCAAGGAGTTGAGTACTTAAGAGAACAAAAAATTATATTCTCCATAAAATGTTTAATTATGCATAATTACAAATTTGCAATGCACTTTAATTATTTATGTTCTCTTTTTTTCTTGTAATTTAACCCCTTAATGACCACAGCACTTTTCCATTTTCTGTCCGTTTGGGACCAAGGCTATTTTTACATTTCTGCGGTGTTTGTGTTTAGCTGTGATTTTCCTCTTACTCATTTACTGTACCCACACATATTATATACCGTTTTTCTCGCCATTAAATGGACTTTCTAAAGATACCATTATTTTCATCAAATCTTATAATTTACTATAAAAAAAATTATAAAATATGAGGAAAAAATTGAAAAAACACACTTTTTCTAACTTTGACCCCCAAAATCTGTTACACATCTACAACCACCAAAAAACACCCGTGCTAAATAGTTTCTAAATTTTGTCCTGAGTTTAGAAATACCCAATGTTTACATGTTCTTTGCTTTTTTTGTGAGTTATATGGCCATAAATACAAGTAGCACTTTGCTATTTCCAAACCATTATTTCTCTTGTTAAGTGTATCCAGTCCACGGATCATCCATTACTTATGGGATATTCTCCTTCCCAACAGGAAGTTGCAAGAGTTCACCCACAGCAGAGCTGCTATATAGCTCCTCCCCTAACTGCCATATCCAGTCATTCTCTTGCAACTCTCAACATAGATGGAGGTCGTAAGAGGAGTGTGGTGTTTTATACTTAGTTTATTTCTTCAATCAAAAGTTTGTTATTTTTAAATAGTACCGGAGTGTACTGTTTATCTCAGGCAGTATTTAGAAGAAGAATCTGCCTGCGTTTTCTATCGCCTAGATTTAGAGTTCTGCCGCCAAAGGGGTGCGTTAGCTAATAGTTAAATATGCAATGCAGTTATAGCACACTGTAAAAATATTCAGTCACTGTGAATGTTAAACTGTCTCTGTTTAAAGACAAAGTGATAGCGTATACGTGACGGTGTCAAACTGGTAATGACGTGTACACAGTGAGTGTAGTAAGTCCTTATTATCAAAAGGTGGAACTGTAGTAATGATAAAATTTGCTGGTAATGCAGAATAAACGGCAGTTAAGTAATGCATGTAAATCACGGTGCAAAATAAGCCAGGTATTCTCACCACTTCTGCCGCTTATGAAGCTCCACCTTAGGACGTCCTGTCTTTATTGTAAGTAGTACAACAATCACAGGGTGCAATCAAGCTCAGGAGTGAACTAAGAGCAACTGAAACGTCCGACGCGTTTCCTGCCCGTAGGCACTTCGTCAGGGACTAAACATGTTGATACACACACAGCTTAAAAAGACTCATCTCTCTTACGTCACAATATAAACACCTGCTCATTATTGTTAAAGGGACAGCAAATAACAACAGGCAGAGAATCGTTACTAGAGGGCATGAGAGATATCCAAATACATTTATAATACAAGTCAGAATCATATCTTATGTAATACATGTGTATAAATCTTGTATCGGCAACAGTAACATATGAAAGATACAATACGAATGACTTGGTTAAACAGTAATAAACAATAAACAATTGGATCTCGGTATTCCCTGATGTTATCGACGTCAACCAAATAGTAATAGATGAGCATTAATAGCAACATTTTAAAAGCTAAAAAAATAATATTATTGTTCTTAAAGATGTTGAAGGGACTCGAAAAGGATTATTAAACCGGCTCACATATAATTGCGAAAAAATATATATAGTATTGACAAAATAAAGAAATATATATATATATATATGCAATATTGATATAATGAAGTATAACATGTGAGACCAGCTATTTTACACCTGTCCACTATAGGATGTGAGAAAAGGATATTACAGACTAAGCTAATGCACCTCTAACCCAGCATCTATAACCCAGACTGCATGAACCAAAGTCTCTGAACCTGAAATTATCAAATTCAATTTATTTGTGAAATTCAGCAAAAAGAAGAAAAGCAAATCCTCCAAAATAACTATCCAGTGTCAGTGAATAAGTATCTGCATCGTGAAAGAATAAAAGTGTTTGCATGGTGAATAGACAAAAAGTGAAGTGAGTAGGTGAGAGTGTGAAAATGGAATAAACATGCATGTTTGAAAATGCATGAATAGAAGGTGTACAGAATACTAATAAATATTAGATTCTTGACTCTAATGGTCATGCCCAAATGGATAAAGGATTTATAGATATATGTAATATATATAATGTTCCGGTGTATCTAATAACTCAATAACGATATAACGAAATCCTACTCTGTGAGTGAATAGTAAAGTTGAGTGTGCACTTAATGTGTTAAACCTAACCTATTGTTAATAAGAATTGAACTAATAAATATTAATATTGTAAAAACAAGGTGAGGAGTAACTATAATAAATTTAACAAATCTAATAGGTTCGCAGCTTCTGCTAAAGGGGTAAAAAAAACCCTAATTGTTTATATCAAGATGTGGGCTAGGAGAAAAGCAAGCTAGTGTCTTGTGGGGCTATAGTTAATATTACTACTAACTAGGGTAAAAGGCCCTTACTTATATACAATAAAGTGAGGATTAGCCTATATCTTATAAAACTATAGTGGCAAGGGTAAGTAAAGTTGGAGGAAGAGACATTAAAGGATAGGTGAAGAGAGCGAGGCTCTGGTTTTTATATAGAGTAAACAAATAAAGGCCAGGACCAACATGATTATTGAATACATATCCAAATATGCCACTTCCATGGGGCTATGGGATTTTAACTTCCTAAGGGTGAATAAGCAGTTCTAGTCTACAAAATATCTAAGGTCAGTAATTTTATTCATACCCTGAGGTGCACCTGTGGATAGGGGTGCGTTAGCTACGCTGGCTTTTTTCTGGCCGCACCTTTTAAATACCGCTGGTATTTAGAGTTCACAGAATGGCTGCATTAGGCTCCAAAAAAGGAGCGTATAGCATATTTACCGCAACTTCAACTCTCGATACCAGCGGTGCTTACGGACGCGGCCAGCTTCAAAAACGTGCTCGTGCACGATTCCCCCATAGAAAACAATGGGGCTGTTTGAGCTGAAAAAAAACCTAACACCTGCAAAAAAGCAGCGTTCAGCTCCTAACGCAGCCCCATTGCTTGCTATGGGGAAACACTTCCTACGTCTGCACCTAACACCCTAACATGTACCCCGAGTCTAAACACCCCTAACCTTACACTTATTAACCCCTAATCTGCCGCCCCCGCTATCGCTGACCCCTGCATATTTTTTTAACCCCTAACCGCCGCTACTTACATTATCCCTATGTACCCCTAATCTACTGCCCCTAACACCGCCGACCCCTATATTAGATTTATTAACCCCTAATCTGCCCCCCACAACGTCGCCTCCACCTGCCTACACTTATTAACCCCTAATCTGCCGAGCGGACCGCACCGCTATTATAATAAAGTTATTAACCCCTAATCCGCCTCACTCCCGCCTCAATAACCCTATAATAAATAGTATTAACCCCTAATCTGCCCTCCCTAACATCGCCGACACCTAACTTCAAACATTAACCCCTAATCTGCCGACTGTAGCTCACCGCTATTCTAATAAATGTATTAACCCCTAAAGCTAAGTCTAACCCTAACACTAACACCCCCCTAAGTTAAATATAATTTAAATCTAACGAAATAAATTAACTCTTATTGAATAAATTATTCCTATTTAAAGCTAAATACTTACCTGTAAAATAAATCCTAATATAGCTACAATATAAATTATAATTATATTATAGCTATTTTAGGATTTATATTTATTTTACAGGTAACTTTGTATTTATTTTAACCAGGTACAATAGCTATTAAATAGTTAAGAACTATTTAATAGCTAAAATAGTTAAAATAATTACAAAATTACCTGTAAAATAAATCCTAACCTAAGTTACAATTAAACCTAGCACTACACTATCAATAAATTAATTAAATAAAATACCTACAATTACCTACAATTAAACCTAACACTACACTATCAATAAATTAATTAAATACAATATCTACAAATAAATACAATGAAATAAACTAACTAAAGTACAAAAAATAAAAAAATATTTACAAACATCAGAAAAATATTACAACAATTTTAAACTAATTACACCTACTCTAAGCCCCCTAATAAAATAACAAAGCCCCCCAAAATAAAAAAAATGCCCTACCCTATTCTAAATTACAAAAGTTCAAAGCTCTTTTACCTTACCAGCCCTGAACAGGGCCCTTTGCGGGGCATGCCCCAAAGAATTCAGCTCTTTTGCCTGTAAAAAAAAACACATACAATACCCCCCCCCAACATTACAACCCACCACCCAAATACCCCTAATCTAACCCAAACCCCCCTTAAATAAACCTATAACTAAGCCCCTTAAGATCTTCCTACCTTATCTTCACCATACCAGGTTCACCGATCGATCCAGAAGAGCTCCTCCGAGCTATCAACGGCATCTTCAATCTTCTTTCTTCCGGATCCATGTTCATCCCGCCGACGCGGAACATCCATCTTCACCGACGACTTCCCGACGAATGACGGTTCCTTTAAGGGACGTCATCCAAGATGGCGTCCCTCGAATTAAGGTAGGAAAATTCTGATTGGCTGATGGAATCAGCCAATCAGAATCAATTTCAATCCGATTGGCTGATTCGATCAGCCAATAGAATGCGAGCTCAATCTGATTGGCTGATCGGATCAGCCAATCGGATTCAACTTGATTCTGATTGGCTGATTCCATCAGCCAATCAGAATTTTCCTACCTTAATTCCGATTGGCTGATAGAATCCTATCAGCCAATCGGAATTCGAGGGACGCCATCTTGGATGACGTCCCTTAAAGGAACCGTCATTCGTCGGGAAGTCGTCGGTGAAGATGGATGTTCCGCGTCGGCGGGATGAACATGGATCCGGAAGAAAGAAGATTGAAGATGCCGTTGATAGAAGACTTCAGCCGGATCATGGACCTCTTCAGCTCCCGCTTGGATGAAGACTTCAGCCGCATCATGGACATCTTCAGCCCCCCGCTTGGGCTTGGATCAAGACATCGGAGGAGCTCTTCAGGACGGATCGGTGAACCTGGTATGGTGAAGATAAGGTAGGAAGATCTTCAGGGGCTTAGTGTTAGGTTTATTTAAGGGGGGTTTGGGTTAGATTAGGGGTATGTGGGTAGTGGGTTGTAATGTTGGGGGGGGGTATTGTATGTGTTTTTTTACAGGCAAAAGAGCTGAATTCTTTGGGGCATGCCCCGCAAAGGGCACTGTTCAGGGCTGGTAAGGTAAAAGAGCTTTGAACTTTTGTAATTTAGAATAGGGTAGGGCATTTTTTTATTTTGGGGGTCTTTGTTATTTTATTAGGGGCTTAGAGTAGTTGTAATATTTTTCTGATGTTTGTAAATATTTTTTTATTTTTTGTAACTTAGTTCTTTTTTATTTTTTGTACTTTAGTTAGTTTATTTCATTGTAGTTATTTGTAGATATTGTATTTAATTAATTTATTGATAGTGTAGTGTTAGGTTTAATTGTAGGTATTTTATTTAATTAATTTATTGATAGTGTAGTGTTAGGTTTAATTGTAACTTAGGTTAGGATTTATTTTACAGGTAATTTTGTAATTATTTTAACTATTTTAGCTATTAAATAGTTCTTAACTATTTAATAGCTATTGTACCTGGTTAAAATAAATACAAAGTTACCTGTAAAATAAATATAAATCCTAAAATAGCTATAATATAATTATAATTTATATTGTAGCTATATTAGGGTTTATTTTACAGGTAAATATTTAGCTTTAAATAGGAATAATTTATTTAATAAGAGTTAATTTATTTTGTTAGATTTAAATTATATTTAACTTAGGGGGGTGTTAGTGTTAGGGTTAGACTTAGCTTTAGGGGTTAATCCATTTATTAGTAGCGGCGAGATTCGGTCGGCAGATTAGGGGTTAATAATTGAAGTTAGGTGTCGGCGATGTTAGGGAGGGCAGATTAGGGGTTAATACTATTTATTATAGGGTTATTGAGGCGGGAGTGAGGCGGATTAGGGGTTAAGTTAATAACTTTATTATAGTAGCGGTGAGATCCGCTCGGCAGATTAGGGGTTAATAAGTGTAGGCAGGTGGAGGTGACGTTGAGGGGGGCAGATTAGGGGCTAATAAATATAATATAGGGGTCGGCGGTGTTAGGGGCAGCAGATTAGGGGTACATAAGGATAATGTAGGTGGCGATCGGCAGATAAGGGGTTAATTATTGTAGGTAGCTGGCGGCGACGTTGTGGGGGGCAGGTTAGGGGTTAATAAATATAATATAGGGGTCGGCAGTGTTAGGGGCAGCAGATTAGGGGTACATAAGGATAACGTAGGTGGCGGTCGGCAGATTAGGGGTTAAAAAAATGTAATTGAGTGGCGGCGATGTGGGGGGACCTCGGTTTAGGGGTACATAGGTAGTTTATGGGTGTTAGTGTACTTTAGAGCACAGTAGTTAAGAGCTTTATAAACCGGCGTTAGCCCAGAAAGCTCTTAACTACTGACTTTTTTCTGCGGCTGGAGTTTTGTCGTTAGATTTCTAACGCTCACTTCAGCCACGACTCTAAATACCGGAGTTAGAAAGATCCCATTGAAAAAGATAGGATACGCAATTGACGTAAGGGGATCTGCGGTATGGAAAAGTCGTGGCTGGAAAGTGAGCGTTAGACCCTTTCCTGACTGACTCCAAATACCGGCGGTAGCCCAAAACCAGCGTTAGGAGCCTCTAACGCTGGTTTTGACGGCTACCGCCCAACTCTAAATCTAGGCCTATGATCTTAGCAGAAGTAACTAAGATCCATTGCTGTTCTCACATATTCTGAGTAGTGAGGTAACTTCGGAGAGGGAATGGCGTGCAGGTTTTCCTGCAATAAGGTATGTACAGTTAATATTTTTCTAGGGATGGAATTTGCTAGAAAATACTGCTGATACCGGAGTAATGTAAGTAAAGCCTTAAATGCAGTGATAGCGACTGGTATCAGGCTTATTAATAGAGATACATACTCTTATAAAAGTGTAATTTAAAACGTTTGCTGGCATGTTTAATCGTTTTTTATATATGTTTGGTGATAAAACTTATTGGGGCCTAGTTTTTTCCACATGGCTGGCTTAAATTTTGCTTAGAAACAGTTTCCTCAGGCTTTCCACTGTTGTAATATGAGTGGCAGGGGCCTATTTTAGAGCTTTTTTGCGCAGTTAAAATTACAAAATGAATCATCCAGCTTCCCTCAGCAGTCCCATGAATACTACAGGACATCTCTAAAGGGCTAAAAAGGCTTCCAAAATCGTTTATAGGGAAGGTAATCCACAGCACAGAAGTGGCAGTTTTGTTGTGTCTGTTAAAAAACGTCTGTCGTTTTTTTGATCCGTTTTTTGCATTAAGGGGTTAATCATCCATTTGCAAGTGGGTGCAATGCTCTGTTAACTTATTACATATACTGTAAAAATTTCGTTTGATTTTCACTGTTTTTCAAATTTTGACAAAATTTGTTTCTCTTAAAGGCACAGTAACGTTTTTTATATTTGATTGTTAACTTGATTTAAAGTGTTTTCCAAGTTTACTAGTCTCATTACTAGTCTGTACTAACATGTCTGACATAGAGGAAGCTCCTTGTTCATTATGTTTAAAAGCCATGGTGGAACCCCATCTTAGAATGTGTACCAGATGTATTGATTTCATGTTAAGCAATAAAGATCATTTTTTGTCTTTAAAAACATTATCACCAGAGGATTCTGATGCCGACTAACTCTCCCCACGTGTCAGACCCTTTGACTCCCGCTTCAGGGACTCACGCTCAAATGGCGCCAAGTACATCAAGGGCGCTCATAGCATTTATTTTACAAGACATGGCGAAAGTTATCAATAATACTCTGGCAGCGGTATTAGTCAGACTACCTGAAATTAAAGGAAAGCAAGATAGCTCTGGGGGTAGATACAGAGCATACAGATGCGTCAAGAACCATGTCTGATACTGCCTCACAATATGCAGAAGCTGAGGGGAGCTTCAGTCTGTGGGTGATATTTTTGACTCAGGGAAGATGATTTAACCTGATTCCGATATTTTTACATTTAAAATGTATGCTTGAGATCCTCCACTTGTTGCTCAGGGAGGTTTTAGCAGCACTGAATGACTGTGTTACAATCACAGTGCCAGAGAAATTGTGTAGACTGAATAAATACTATGCAGTGCCGGTGTGTACTGATGTTTTTCCAATACCTAAAGAGGTTTACAGAAATTATTAATAAGGAATGGGATAGACCAGGTGTGCCGTTCTCTTCCCCTCCTATTTTTAGAAAAATGTTTCTAACAGATGCCACCACACGGGACTTATGGCAGACAGTCCCTAAGGTGGAGAGAAGAGTTTCTACTCTAGTTAAGCGTACCACTATCCCTGTCGAGGACAGTTGTGCTTTTTTAGATCCAATGGATAAAAAATTAGAGGGTTACCTTAGGAAAATGTTTATTCAACAAGGTTTTATCCTGCAGCCCTTGCATGCATTGCTCCTGTCACTGCTGCTGCAGCGTTCTGGTTGGAGTCTCTGGATGAGGCTTTACAGGTAGCGACTCCATTGGATGAATATACTTGTCAAGCTTAGAGCACTTAAGCTAGCCAATTCCTTTGTTTCTGATGCCTTTGTTCATTTGACTAACTAACGGCTAAGAATTCTGTTTTTACTATACTGGCGCGCAGAGCGCTATGGCTTATATCATGGTCAGCTGTCGTGACTTTAATAAATAAGCTACTTAACTTCCCTTCAAGGGGCAGACCCTATTAGGGCCTGGTTTGAAGGAGATCATTGCTAATATCACTGGAGGAAAAGGTCATGCCCTTCCTCAGGACAGGTCCAAATCAAGGGCCAAAAAAGTCTAATTTTCGTGCCTTTCGAAACTTCAAGGCAGGTGTGGCGTCAACTTCCTCTAAGGCAAATCAAGAGGGTACTTTTGCTCAGTCCATGACGGTCTGGAGACAACCGGACCTGGAACAAAGATAAGCAGGCCAAGGAGCCTGCTGCTGCCTCTTAGACAGCATGAAGGAACGGTCCCCCCGGTAACGGATCCTGTAGGGGGCAGACTTTCATTTTTCGCCCAGGCGTGGGCAAGAGATGCCCAGGATCCCATGGCATTGGAAATTATATCCCAGAGATATCTTCTAGATTTCAAAGCTTCCCCTCCGAAAAAGGGGAGATTTTACCTTTCACAATTATCTGCACACCAGATAAAGAAAGAGGCATTCTTGCATTGTGTACGAGACCCATCCAGTTCCAAGACAGGAACAGGGACAGAGTTTTTCTCAAATCTGTTTGTGGTTCCCAAGGAGAGGGAACCTTCAGACCTATTTTGGATTTAAAGATCTTAAACAAATTCCTTAGAATTCCATAATTTAAGATGGAAACTATTCGTACCATCTTAACTATGATCCAGGAGAGTCAATAGAGGACTACAATGGATTCGAAGGATACTTATCCTCACATAACGATGCATAAGGATCACCATCGTTTTTCAGGTTTGCCTTTCTAGACAGGCATTACCAGTTTGTTGCTCTTTCCTTTGGGTTAACTACAACCCCAAGAATCTTTATGGAGGTTCTGGGGTCGCCTTGGCGGTCCTTAGGCCGCGGGGCATAGAAGGAACAGAAGTTCCCTAGCGTGGCCCCTTATTTAGGCGTCGAACATCCAAATTGCCAAGTCTCATACGGATGTAGTACTGGCATTTCTGAGATCGCAGGGGTGGAAAGTGAACAAGGAAAAAGTTCTCTATCCCCAATCTCAAGGGTTTCCTTCCTAGGGACTCTGATAGATTCTGCAGAAATGAAAATTTACCTGACGGAGTCCAGGTTGTCAAAGTTTCTAAATTACTGCCGTGTTCTTCATTCCATCCGCGCCCTTCGGTGGCTCGGTGCATGAATGTAATCGGCCTAATGGTAGCGGCAAGGGACATAGTATCGTTTGCACGCCTACATTTCAGACCGCTGCAACTATGCATGCTCAGTCAATGGAACGGGGATTACACAGATTTGTCCCCTTCTTAAATCTGGACCAAGAGGCCAGAGATTCCCTTCTCTGGTGGCTATCTCGGGTCCATCTGTCCAAGGGTATGACCTTCCACAGGTCAGATGGGACAGTTGTTACAACAGATGCCAACCTTTTAGGTTGGGATACAGTCTGGGACTCCCTGAAGACTCAGGGATAGTGGACTCAGGAGGAGACCCTCCTTCTAATAAATATTCTGGAACTGGGAGTGATATTCCATGCTCTTCAGGCTTGACCTCAGTTAGCAACTCTGAGGTACATCAGATTCAGTCGGACAATATCACGACTGTGGCTTACATCAACCATCAAGGGGGAACAGAAGTTCCCTAGCGATGTTAGAAGTCTTAAAATAATTCACTGGACAGAGACTCTCTCTTGTCTATCAACTCTCCATATCCCAGGTGTTGAGAACTGGGAGGTGGATTTTCTAAGTCGTCAGACTTTTCTCCCGGGGAAGTGGGAATTCCCTCCGGAGGTCTTTGCACAAGATCAAGCAGGAGAGTGCTTTGGTGTTTTTAACAGCGCCTGCGTGGCCACGCAGGACCTGGTATGCAGATCTGGTGGACATGTCATTCTTTCCATCATGGTCTCTGCTTCTGAGACAGGACCCTCTACCTCAGGGTCCTTTCAACCATCTAAATTAAACTTCTCTGAGATGGACTGCCTGGAGACTGAATGCTTGATGTTATCAAAGCATGGCTTCTCCGAGTCAGTCATTGATACCTTAATACAGGCATGAAAGCCTGTCACTAGGAAAATTTTACATAGATATAGCATAAATATCTTATTGATATGAATCCAAGGGTTACTCATGGAGTAAAGTCAGGATTCCCAGGATACTATCTTTTCTCCAAAGATGATTTTGAGAAAAGGGTTGTCAGCTAGTTTCTTTAAAGGACAGATTCCTACTCTGTCTATTCTTTTGCACAAGCGTCTGGCAGATACTCCAGACGTTCAGGCATTTTGTCAGGCTTTGGTTAGAACCAAGCCTGTGTCTAAACCTGTTGCTCCACCATGGAGCTTAAACCTGATTATTAAGGTTCTTCAAGGAGTTCCGTTTGAACCTCTTCATTCTATAGATATCAAACTTTTTATCTTGGAAAGTTACTTTTTGGTAGATATTTCCTCAGCTTGTAGAGTCTCCGAGTTATCTGCTTTACAATGTGATTCTCCTTATCTGGTCCTCCGTACGGATAAGGTAGTCCTGCGTATCAATACTGGGTTTTACCTAAGGTGGTATCCAACAAGAATATCACTCAAGAGAGTGTTGTTCCATTCTTGTATCCTAATCCTTCTTCAAAGATGGAACGTCTATTACACAATTTGGACGTGGTTCGTGCTTTAAAGTTTTACTTACAAGTTACTTCAGATTTTCATCAAACATTTACTTTGTTGTCTACTCTGGACAGAGGAGAGGTCAAAAGACTTCAGCAACCTCTCTTTCTTTTTGGTTAAAAGCATAATTCATTTAGCTTATGAGACTGCTGGACAGCAGCCTCCTGAAGGGATTACAGCTCATTCTACTAGAGCTATGGCTTTCACTTGGGCCTTTTTAAAATGAGGCTTCTGTTGAACAGATTTACAAGACGGCGTCTTGGTCTGCGCTTCATACTTTGCTTCTTCGGAGGCTATTTTTGGGAGAAAGGATTTTTTTCAGGCAGTGGTACCTTCCGTTTAAGTACCTGCCTTGTCCCTCCCTTCATCCGTGTACTTTAGCTTTGGTATTGGTATCCCATAAGTAATGGATGATCCGTGGACTGGATACACTTAACAAGAGAAAACATAATTTATGCTTACCTGATACATTTATTTCTCTTGTAGTGTATCCAGTCCACGGCCCGCCCTGTCATTTTAAGGCAGGTAATTTTTTTCATTTAAACTACAGTCACCACTGCACCCTATGGTTTTTCCTTTCTCTGCATGTTTTCGGTCGAATGACTGGATATGGCAGTTAGGGGAGGAGCTATATAGCAGCTCTGCTGTGGGTGAACTCTTGCAACTTCCTGTTGGGAAGGAGAATATCCCATAAGTAATGGATGATCCGTGGACTGGATACACTACAAGAGAAATAAATTTATCAGGTAAGCATAAATTATGTTTTTTCAAAATTAGCGCTAGTTACATTAGAACAGGAATCTCTGAATATCCATTGACATGTATATATATTTTTTTAGTAGACATCCCAAAGTATTCATCTAGGCCCATTTTGGTATATTTCATGCCACCATTTCACCGCCAAATGCGATTAAATACAAAAAATTGTTCACTTTTTTACAAATTTTTTCACAAACTTTTGGTTTCTCACTGAAATTATTTACAAACAGCTTGTGCAATTATGGCTTAAATGGTTGTAAATTCTTCTCTGTGATCCCCTTTGTTCAGAAATAGCAGACATATATGGCTTTGGTGTTGCTTTTTAGTAATTAGAAGGCTGCTAAATGCCACTGCGCACTACACATGTATTATGCCCAGCAGTGAAGGGGTTAATTATGGAGCATGTAGGGAGCTTTTAGGGATAATTTTAGCTTTAGTGTAGTGTAGTAGACAACCCCAAGTATTGATCTAGGCCAATTTTGGTATATTTCATGCCACCATTTCACCGCCAAATGCGATCAAATTAAAAAAACGTTAAATTTTTCACAATTTTAGGTTTCTCACTAAAATCATTTACAAACAGCTTGTGCAATTGAGGCACAAATGGTTGTAAATGCTTCTCTGGGATCCCCTTTGTTCAGAAATAGCAGACATATATGGCTTTGGCGTTGCTTTTTGGTAATTAGAAGGCCGCCAAATGCCGCTGCATTTCACACGTGTATTATGGCTAGCAGTGAAGGGGTTAATTATGTAGCTTGTAGGGAGCTTGCAGGGTTAATTTTAGCTTTAGTGTAGAGCTCAGCCTCCCACCTGAAACATGAAACCCCCTGATCCCTCCCAAAGAGCTCTCTTCCCTCCCCCACCCCACAATTGTCCCCGCCATCTTAAGTACTGGCAGAAACTCTGCCAGTTTTAAAATAAAAGCTATATTTGGGCTTTTTTTGTGGGTTTTTTTAAGCATATTTACATATGCTGCTGTGTAGGATCCCCCCTTAGCCCCCAACCTCACTGATCCCCCACCAAACAGCTCTCTAACCCTCCCCCTCTGCCTTAATGGGCGCCATCTTGGGTACTGGCAGCTGTCTGCCAGTACCCAGTTTAGTGAAAAATGTGCTTTTTTTTTAAAAAAAAAAATGCCCTTTTCTGTAGTGTAGCTTTCCCCCCCCAAGACCAACCCCCCACCCCTTCCAGATCCCTTAGCTGTTTATTTTCAGCTTTCAAAACTTTTTTTTTTTTTACTTTTTACAGTTTTATTTTTCTACAGTGTAGCGGTTCCCTCCCGCTCCCGCCCCGTGCACGCGCCCGCCCGCCGCCCCCCGTGCATGCGCCTGCTCCCGTGCGCGCTCCCATCTGTCTCGCCCCCAATCCCGCCCCCCTCTACTCCACTCGGCACATCGATGGCCGCCCACCCGCCTCCCAGACTTGCTCCCACCCACCAACGATACTGGCCACCGATGTCCGGTGCAGAGAGGGCCACAGAATGGCTTTTTCTGCATCGGATGGCCAAGGGGGGTTATTGCAGGATGCCTCGATATCGCGGCATCACTGCAATAACCGAAATCAGCTGGAAGCGAGCAGGATCGCTTCCAGCTGCTTTCCAGACCAAGGACGTACGCCACACGTCCTCGGTCATTACCTGGGTTGCGCTTGCTGATTGGTGGCTAAATGTATTCACCATTTAGCAAGCGCTATCCAGGCTTCTGAACCAAAAAAGGGCCGACTCCTTAGCTTAGATTCCTGCTTTTTCAAACAAAGATAGCAAGAGAATGAAGAAAAAATATAATACGAATAATTTAGAAAGTTGCTTAAAATTGCATGGCCTATCTGAATCATGAATTTGGGTTTACTATCACTTTAACTCTGAAGATAGTGTTTCCACTACCCCACAGAGGCTAGATTTAATTCTTTGCCCTGACCCTACTGCATAGAGATTAGCTTATACGTGCAGAAGCTTGTTTATACCTGACCATGCTGCATAAAGATTGGCTGATATGTACAGGGGCTTGTTTATACCTGACCATGCTGCATAAAGATTGGCTGATATGTGCAGGAGCTGGTTTATACCTGGCCATGCTGCATAAAGATTGTCTGATATGTACAGGGGCTTGTTTATACCTGACCCTGCTGCATAAATATTGGCTGATATGTACAGTGGCTGGTTTATACCTGACCATGCTGCATAAAGATTGGCTGATATGTACAGGGGCTTGTTTATACCTGACCATGCTGCATAACGATTGGCTGATATGTACAGGGGCTTGTTTATCCCTAACCATTCTGCATACAAATTGGCTGATATGTGCACGGGCTGGTTTATACCTGACCATGCTGCATAAAGATTGGCTGATATGTACAGGGGCTTGTTTATACTTGACCTTGCTGCATAAAGACTGGCTGATATGTACAGGGGCTTGTTTATACTTGACCATGCTGCGTAAAGATTGGCTGATATGTACAGGAGCTGGTTTATACCTGACCATGCTGCATAAAGTTTGGCTGATATGTACAGGGGCTTGTTTATACCTGGTCATGTTGCATAAAGATTTTCTGATATATACAGGGTCTGGTTTATACCTGACCATGCTGCATA
Source organism: Bombina bombina (assembly GCF_027579735.1). NCBI lineage: Eukaryota > Metazoa > Chordata > Amphibia > Anura > Bombinatoridae > Bombina > Bombina bombina. The sequence goes on along the minus strand of NC_069502.1, from coordinate 912,744,463 downwards.
AATTTTGGCTGATATGTACAGTGGCTGGTTTATACCTGACCATGCTGCATAAAGATAGTCTGATATGTACAGGGGCTTGTTTATACCTGACCCTTCTGCATAAATATTGGCTGATAGGTGCAGGAGCTGGTTTATACCTGATCATGCTGCAAAAAGATTGGCTGATATGTACAGGGGCTGGTTTATACCTGACCATGCTGCATAAAGATTGGCTGATATGTACCTGACCTGACCATGCTGCATAAAGATTGGCTGATATGTACAGGGGATTGTTTATACCTGACCATGCTGCATAAAGATTGGCTGATATGTGCAGGGGCTTGTTTATACCTGATCATGCTGCAAAAAGATTGGCTGATATGTACAGGGGCTGGTTTATACCTGACCATGCTGCATAAAGATTGGCTGATATGTGCAGGGACTTGTTTATACCTTACCTTTCTGCATAAAGATTGGCTGTTATGTGCAGGGGCTTGTTTATACCTAACCATGCTGCATAATGATTGGCTGATATGTGCAGGGGCTTGTTTATACCTGATCATGCTGCATAATGATTGACTGATATGTACAGTGGCTTGTTTATACCTGATCATGCTGCATAAAGATTGGCTGATATGTACAGGGGCTGGTTTATACCTGCAGCCAATTGTCTGCAGCAAAGGAAGTAAAACAAAACATTCAACAGGCTGCAAAAAGATTGGCTGATATGTACAGGGGCTGATTTATACCTGACCATGCGGCATAATGATTGGCTGATATGTACAGTGGCTTGTTTATACCTGACCATGCTGCATAAAGATGGGCTGGTATGTGCAGAGGCATGTTTATACCTGACCATTCTGCATAAAGATTGTCTGGTATGTGCAGAGGTTTGTTTATACCTAATCATGCTGCATAAAGATTGGCTGATATGTACAGGGGCTTGTTTATACCTGACCATGCTGCATAAAGATTGGCTGATATGTGCAGGGGCTTGTTTATACCTGACCATGCTGCATAAAGATTGGCTGATATGTACAGGGGCTGGTATCTGACCATGCTGCATACAGATTGACTGACATGTACTGTGGCTGTTTTATACCTGACCATGCTGCATAAAAATTGGCTGATATGTGCAGGGGCTGGTTTATACCTGGTCATGCTGCAAAAAGATTGGCTGATATGTGCAGGGGGTGGTTTATACCTGACCATGCTGCATAAAGATTGACTGATATGTGCAGGGGCTTGTTTATACCTGATCATGCTGAATAAAGATTGACTGGTATGTGCAGGGGCTTGTTTATACATGACCATTCTGCATAAAGATTGCAGGGACTTGTTTATACTTGCAACCAATTGTCAGCAGCAAAGGAGGTAAAACAAACAACATTCCACAGGCTTTTCAAAGGGTGTCCCAAGCCTGCAAAAAATGCGGAACTTTCTAACAAAATAGAAATGCTTATTAAAAATGTATTATTGCATGCAGATATTTTTACAATGGAGTGAATAATTACTGATGTATAAAAAAATAAATACAAAAAAACTTTAGCACCCCTTAAAAGGGAACGCACATAATTGTTCAAAAATGTAATGCCACAGCGCTGAAAAATATTACATATAATGCAGGTACATGTAATTAAGGAAACCCTCTATCCTTAATTGTAAATTGCTATATAAGGTAAAGATCTCAGTACCTAAACAGGTGCAGAGAAAATGCACTTGCGCTGCAAACAGCAGCTGAATATATGTGTAGTAATCGACTTAAGTTATATTTAAAATATATATATTTAATGTCAGTATATAACTCGTTAGCTCTTTAAAATCAACCATGTACAAAAGCAGACAAAAATATAGTAGCAGACAATAACACTGATTAAAAATACATAAAAATAAATAAAAAACATAAGCAGAATATAAAGAAGCAAAGTCCATCAAAGCATAGGTAAGTTAGTACAGCTTCAGAGAGCAGATGTTTTGCAGATAAATTCAAGTGCTTGCTGTTGTTAATATGCTGTGGACAAAAGAAACAACAGAAAGAGAATCCTTTTTAGGGAGATATTAAGTGTTCATAAGCAAAAGGTGCACTTTTTTACTTACTCCAGCTGCTTTATTGTGATCCTGGAACCTCCAAAGATAAAACGCCACTTTATACGTCCTCCGGCTGCCTTACTTGGATTACAACATTCAAAGATACCAGCTATTGTACTCTGAATCCAGCGATCCTGGAACCTTCAAAGATAGCACCCCATTTTATACGTCCTCCGGTTTCAGTACTCCAGGGACCTCCAAAAGATAGATCGCAAACTTTTTACTTGCTTCCGGATAGCGGATTGTCAGCGTGCATTTACAAAGTTGTTGTAATTGCTGAACAACTACGGTGGCCGGAATGGGACCGAAAACAGTAGCAAATAGAGCAACGCATTTCGGCTTCACAAAGCTTTTGTCAAGCTCTATTCAGACAACATATCCATGCCCTATTTGTACCCATTTCCTTAAAGGGCTAGTAAATCTCATTAAAAGTTTTAAAAGGAGATTGTCAGAGTATTTCAGTTATGCTGCTTTTCCTTTAAGGTGTACTAACCAATCACAGGTACACACTCCCTTTATCACACCTGCTCACACCCCCAAGCTTTGCTTAGTAATTTGTAAAACTCCCTGAGAGACATACTTGTTCCTGAGCTAACTACCAATTTAACTATACTTTAAACAACCTAAGGATTTCAAAGTACTATTCAACTATTTCTATCTGTGTGAGCAAACCTAATCTAATCCTTTCAGAGTGTTTATTTATATTTCAGACTGATTCAGCCTTTCTGTTTCATCTCTCCCTGAACCGGATGCCTGCAGTTTTCACAGACTTCCAGCTGCACTCAGCTAATCAGACTGCAGCCTGTTCCACATTTTCACAGACTGATTTACCTAACTAAGGAGTGTAATATCCAATCTCATCAAAGGTAACTCTCAAACCTTGTTCCATAATTGTTTCAGCTTTAATATTGTCAGAAATCCTTCTGAGCTCTGGATAAGTGATTGTGGTGACATCACACTCCAAACACCGCGCCTCTCTCCCTCAACACAGGATCTCATCTCTGCATGTCAGCTGCAGCTTCAACTGAAGGGAGACAAGCATATCTGATCTGGTTAGTTAAATAAAGTATAAGATTTCTATGTCTAATGACTGTATGACTACTACTTGCATTTATTCCTGAACTACAAAGTACCTTGCTAACTTACTAATTTCCTGTGCTGTTTGTATCTGACTGTTAGCTAAACAGTTCAGAATCCTACCAATATTAAAAGGCTTAATTTACACCAAATCAACCTGGTGTCACTTCACATAGTGTTCACTTTCTGATTTGGTGTTACAAAACACAATTTTATTGTCTTTAAATTTAACAGTTACTCAAATTAATACTGTTATTGTTACAGAGATATATTTCAATAATTACTACTTTTAAAAGACCAACATATAAAGTGACAATTATTTCATTGGTTAAAATACATGAAATGTATATAAAATATATAAGGGATATAAAAATATATATGCACATGTATAAAGGTAATACTTTCAATTAATATAGTAAAAAATATTTAAAATTGATAGCGATAAAATTGGATTGGAAAAAAGAAACATGGATATGTTTTATCCCTTTTCCATCGTCGCAACCCAGACCGTCCTCGACCTCAAGCTGAGGATCAGCTTGCTTGAGGAGGGGGTCCTGTCAGAGTATTTCAGTTATGCTGCTTTTCCTTTAAGGTGTACTAACCAATCACAGGTACACACTCCCTTTATCACACCTGCTCACACCCCCAAGCTTTGCTTAGTAATTTGTAAAACTCCCTGAGAGACATACTTGTTCCTGAGCTAACTACCAATTTAACTATACTTTAAACAACCTAAGGATTTCAAAGTACTATTCAACTATTTCTATCTGTGTGAGCAAACCTAATCTAATCCTTTCAGAGTGTTTATTTATATTTCAGACTGATTCAGCCTTTCTGTTTCATCTCTCCCTGAACCGGATGCCTGCAGTTTTCACAGACTTCCAGCTGCACTCAGCTAATCAGACTGCAGCCTGTTCCACATTTTCACAGACTGATTTACCTAACTAAGGAGTGTAATATCCAATCTCATCAAAGGTAACTCTCAAACCTTGTTCCATAATTGTTTCAGCTTTAATATTGTCAGAAATCCTTCTGAGCTCTGGATAAGTGATTGTGGTGACATCACACTCCAAACACCGCGCCTCTCTCCCTCAACACAGGATCTCATCTCTGCATGTCAGCTGCAGCTTCAACTGAAGGGAGACAAGCATATCTGATCTGGTTAGTTAACTAAAGTATAAGATTTCTATGTCTAATGACTGTATGACTACTACTTGCATTTATTCCTGAACTACAAAGTACCTTGCTAACTTACTAATTTCCTGTGCTGTTTGTATCTGACTGTTAGCTAAACAGTTCAGAATCCTACCAATATTAAAAGGCTTAATTTACTTTAAATCAACCTGGTGTCACTTCACATAGTGTTCACTTTCTGATTTGGTGTTACAAAACACAATTTTATTGTCTTTAAATTTAACAGTTACTCAAATTAATACTGTTATTGTTACAGAGATATATTTCAATAATTACTACTTTTAAAAGACCAACATATAAAGTGACAATTATTTCATTGGTTAAAATACATGAAATGTATATAAAATATATAAGGGATATAAAAATATATATGCACGGAGGCGGAGTCTGGCCACGCTGGGAGATGGCCGCTTTCTAAATAGGCTCCTAATACCCATGTAAGCAAAACCTTTAAAACCTGGCAAAATCCCTCTCCCCCTTTTCCACCTCATAAAGGGCATGTAAGCTGACCACTTTGAGAACCCTCCGGCCACATCTGAACGAAGTATAATTTACCCGGCACATCGTTTCAAGAACCCTGCGCTGCATCGGAAACCCACGCGGCTTTGCTGAGACATCAGCCATTCTAACTGGTGAAGAGGCCGGTAACGTACCCATCCTACCCTGATCTCTCCTGGGGCAAAGGCAGGCAAGCGGAGGCAGACCTTGACAGCGGAGAAGGTGAGAACCTCACCGCTGCTAGCTCAATCACGTTAGAGAGAGCACCCGCTCCTGTGACAAACTTTTCAAACCGCGGCCTCCATTTTCTTTGCGGTCCCGGTAGGGACTTGTCACAGAATAATAAGATCTCTCCTGCCTTGAGAAAGGATTAACAACTAGCGCATACTCTCCGGACTTACACTTAGCTGGGCACGATAAGACATAATAGGCTTGCACCGGCTATAATAAGAAGCGCAGCTTATAAGTAGCGCATCCCATCAATAAAATATTATCAACAATTACATGTGGGCAGCAAATTGGATCGCATTATATCAGTACTATACACTGTCCCTTTCCCAGGCACAGAAACAGTGGGGTAAATAGCTGGTGAGTTCATGGGACATACTCAGTATCCAGAGCTGTAAAGGATATGTTTTTTTAGAGAGTGTTCTGCCTATCAACAAAGAAGAATTGTGATATATACTGAAAGTACATTATAAGGGAGCTGGGAAATCCAATCTGTCTACGGTTGAAAGACATTCTCTACTTCCACTGTAATTGTTTTTAATGTGATGCCTTGTAAAAAGCAGACTAAGGCTGTGAAACCCATCAACTCTAACCCCCTCAGTCACTTTCTTAAGCCTGCAGAACCTAAACCTACCACTACACAAGACAACATGGCTGACAATCACACATCCACGCCAGCCATTCCGGTACAAAATGATACCCCCTCACCCTCCTTCGTTACAAAACAAGATATCCTACACCTGTCATCAAAGGAGGACATTAAAGGGGTTTTACAGGAGATGAGGAATCTATTCGGGGATCTGAGAAAGGACTTGAGTGCCTTAGACAACAGAGTCCTAAAGATAGAAGAACAACACAACGTCTTTGCCGCTGACATGCAAAATAATTCAATGGAGCTGCAGAATCAATCTGACCATCTACATTTTCTAACCGACAAATTAGAGGATCTTGACAATCGCTGTAGGCGAAACAATCTTAGATTCAGAGGAATCTCAGAGTCAATTCACCCACCGGCAATCGAAGGCTATTTACAAGCTCTTTTTAGGGTCATTAAGGGATCCCCAGATGCACAGGAGATTTCTATTGAAAGGGCCCACAGAGCTCTCAGATCAAAACCTCCACCTAAAGCCCCACCGAGAGACATAATAGTGAAGTTCCTCAGCTTCAAGGATAAGGAGGACATCCTAAAGAGTGCCAGGGCGAAACATCCTATATTCCATGCAGGAGAAGAAATACAAATTTTTTCAGACCTTTCTCCGGCAACTTTACAGAAAAGGCGTGACCTCTCTCATATCACCTCACACCTCCGTAAACATAAAGTACAGTATAGATGGGGCTTTCCAGTCTCCATCATTGTTATCCACAACAGCAGGACTCTCATATACAGACCTGGTTCTGACCCCAACCTTTTCTTCAAGGATCTAAATCTACCAGACTCTATTGACAAGAACAAGGACATTACCCCAGGAAAAGATGTATCTGCTCCAACAAGGAACTTAATCTCAACCACATAGATAAGTACCCCTCCTATTGTTCAAATTTAGACAACTGTTTGAAAACGTTATGTTAGGGATAAACTGTCCCCGCAAGGGGTAAATGACAAGCGTATGCCTCAATTTCCATACACTTATAACGCTGACATGACTTTGAGTTTGATATTGTGGGTTGAATTGTTCTACGTTAATTTCTGGTTAAGCAATGCAAAAGTAATATGTTATGCACCTTGAATGTAGTAATATGCTATACATCCTGAATGTTCCTGTATATTTGATTTATATATTTTTTTTTTTTTTTACAAGAAGGCCGACGGAGAGGTTAAGGCTTGTGGAATTAATATAATTGTTAATCTGTTGCTGGGCATACATTCTAAGTCATTAGACAATATTGCCCTCATATTAGAAATATGTTGTAACATTGACACAATGCTCTTTCCCCCCATCTTTAGATATGTGATCTTCAGTCCTCCTCTTGCCATCCATAACGCTCTCCTCCCCCATTCCCCTTACCTTATTCCCCCTCCCCTTCCCCCTCTCCCTCTCTTATCCCTCCTTTCCCTTCCCACCCTTTCCCCCTCCTCCCCTCCCCCCTCTCTTCCCCCTCCCCCTTTCCCCTCCCCTCCTCCTCCTCTCCCCCCTCTTCCCCCTCCCACTCCCCCTCCCCCCTCCTCCCCCTCCCCCTTTCTCCTCCTCCCCTCCATTCCTCCCCCTTTTCCTCTACTCCTATTCTCCCCCCCCCACCCTCTCCTTTCCCTTCTTCTCCCCCTCTATCCTCCCTTCCCTCATCTTGTAGGACGCATACACCAATAGAAATGTCAGATATGTATGTGATATGCTAGAAGACGCGATTATACTATAGTATGTCCATTGATTTAGATAACTCTGTCGCCCAAGACGATGCAGATCTAAGTTGCCACATATCACTACTTGATCCACCCCATTGCCCATTATCCTTCCCCCACCTACCCCTTTCTCAGCTCCTTTTCCCCTCCTATATGTCTCCCTCCTTCCCTCCCCCAAATGCCAGGTTCTTCTTAACAAATACAATATCTTTAAGTTTTATTAGCTACACATGGGTATACTACCTCCGTTAGGCTAAGTTCTTACTTATTTGAAAGGTTATTGTTTACATTTTTGAATTTCAAAAACAACAAAGGGGAGAGAGGAGGAAAAAAGGGGGAAAAAAAAAACCCACTTCAAAACAGAAACCTTTTCTTTTTGTGTTTCCCTCTCTCCACTATTACCAAACTCGTTGCTTTAACTCTGGGATATACTGAAAGAAGGAAACCTTTCTGACTTTTCAGTTGTCTATCTCCCCCTTTTTTTTTTTGGTTTTGTTTGTTTTTTTTTCTCTCTCTCTTCCCCTTTCCCTCTCCCTCCTTCTAAAGCTCAACAATGCACCCTAAAGTTAGCAAATTCCAGGACCACACCATACAAATAACCACAATAAATGCGAAGGGTTTGAACAACCCTGGTAAACGCTCTATTGCCTTTCGAGAATTGAATAAATTAAATAGTCACATTCTAATGCTCCAGGAGACCCATTTCCAGAAAGGCAGGGAGCCCAAATGGTATAACACACATTATCCCGTTGCTTATTTTGCCTCAGGCCCGGACAAGCGAGCCGGAGTCGGCATTCTTATCCATAGGACTCTCCCACTACAAATTACTCATACTGAAAGGGACCCCGAAGGGCGCTTTATTCTACTAAGAGGTCTTCTGTACGGACACCAAATAACACTCCTTAATATATATGCACCTAATCAAGCACAAGCTGGGTTCTTTAAAAAAATAGCTAATGTAATTCTAGATTACTCTCAGGGAATAATCTTCACTGCAGGAGACTTTAATATTTCACTTGAACCATCCCTGGACTCCTCTAGAGGAATGTCCAGTGCGACTAAAGCCACTTTGAAATCTATCAAAGGTACCCTTCAAAACCTCACACTTCACGACACCTGGAGAACTCTCCACCCCTCAGATAAGGATTTCACTTTCTACTCCAGCCCTCATAATTCCTACACCAGAATTGATCATATATTCACTGACACACAGGGCCTTTCTATTGTCTGTGACTGCGAAATCGGGCCTATAACCTGGTCAGATCACGCCCCGGTCACGTGTAGAGTTCTCTGGCCAGACATCCCAATAGCAGCTAGGATATGGAGAATGGACGACTCCTTACTAAATGACCCTTTACTGTTAGAGGAAATTCAAAAAGACATAAAAGACTACTTTACAATTAACTCCCAATCCTCAACCTCCCATCAAGTGGAATGGGAAGCACATAAAACAGTCATTAGAGGGACATTAATAAAACAAAAATCCAAGCTAAACAGGCAAGCTAGGGAAAAACATTCGAACCTATTACAGAGAGTTAGTACACTAGAAACCAAACACAAAAACAACCCTTCAGACGATACAATCCAACACGACCTCATGGACGCAAGACTTGCGCTGAAACAACATCTGACAGAGACCCACCAACGCAAAGCACTATACCTCAAACAGTTTTATTATGAAGGTGGAAATAAACCGGGCAGAATATTGGCTAGAAACTTAAGAAGGAAACAATTAAACACTTACATTCATTCCCTCACCACCCCAGAGGGGCAAACAGTTAAGGATAGCTCCAAAATTGCCGCAACCTTCAGAAAATTCTATAATACACTCTATAACATAGACGTAGATAAAACTCAAGACACCCTACCTTACAAAGAAAAATCAAACCTTTACTTTAAAGATTTAGGTCTCCCAGTCCTAGATAAGAAAGCAGCAGACACATTAGCGGCCCCTATAACAGGAGAGGAACTCCACCAAGCTATTACTGAATCCCCTTCAAATAAAAGCCCGGGACCCGATGGGTTCACATCAAAATACTATAAAAAATGTGAAGGAGCCTTAGCAGCACACATGTTGAACCTATTTAACAATCTTAGAGAAGACCCCACGCTATCAAAGATGTTATTAGAAGCACATATTACAGTGCTAGCCAAACCAGGCAAACCAGCCACATGCCCAGGAAACTTCCGACCAATATCATTAATAAATTCGGACATGAAGATACTAGCTAAGATTTTAGCAAACAGACTAAACAAATTTTTGCCCACCTTGATCTCCAATGATCAGGTGGGATTTATACCTGGAAGGGAAGCTAGGGATAACATAATCAAAGTCATACAACTAACAAACCATGCTAGAGTAGTGGGGGTCCCAATGGTACTATTCTCGACAGACGCGGAAAAGGCCTTTGATAGGGTCAGTTGGTCTTTTCTACAGGAGGCAATGAGAGAGATGGGAATCCCAGAGCCATTCTTAAACATGACTATGGCCCTATATTCAGCCCCTAACGCAAGAGTGCGAGTCAATGGTACACTATCAGACCCCTTCTACATCAAGAACGGGACCAGACAGGGATGCCCGTTATCGCCCCTATTGTTTGCCATTTCCATCGAAATACTTGCTCAAAAAATTAGAAAAAACTCCAAAATTAAGGGGATAACTGTTGGGGACACAGAATACAAGCAGGCACTATATGCAGACGATATCCTCTTCACTCTCACCGAGGCAGAGACCTCTTTACCTGAATTATTAAAAGAATTAGAGTCATATGGGGAGGTGTCTAATTTCCTTCTTAATCTAAATAAATCAGAGCTGCTGAATATTAATACCCAAACTCACCATATACAAAAATTAAAGGAACTATATAATATCCCTATAGCCCAACACAAGCTTAAATACCTAGGGGTGTTTTTGACACCCTACGTACAAGACCTTTTCAAACATAATTATATTCCACTAAAAAATGAAATAATTAGAGACCTTTCAAGCTGGAAAAACAAACCCCTGTCTTGGTTGGGGAGGATTGGAGTAATTAAAATGAATGTTCTACCAAGAATTCTGTACGTACTCCAGGCGCTCCCAATACCAATGCACGAAGGATATATTAAACAACTACAATCCATAATTGAAAGTTACATATGGGCCACCCTAAAACCTAGAGTTCCACGTAAAACTATGTACATAACAAGGGACGGAGGAGGTTTGGGAGTACCAAACTTGATGGCTTACAGAAGAGCGATCTTCCTTCAGCACATAGTGGAATGGTCCCACAATACTAATCACAAGGCATGGATACACCTAGATAGACAAATCTTTATAAGGAATAATGTAGGCACATTGGCATGGTCTCTCCCATCACATAGACCAAAACAGTTACATAAATATACAATGACTGACGAAACTCTAGCTGAATGGGATAAACTCTTAGCTACTAGCACACAAACCTCAACCAGGTGGTCTCCACTTACTCCCTTCATTGAAAACATGGATCTCCCATACTGGAAGATGGGATCCCATGTTAAGCAACCTTACAACCTCAAAACAGGAACTATGCAGTTCCTCACCGAAAACAATACCACTAAATCACAGGCTCAATTAATGGAAACTCACGAGGAAATCTTCTCTTCGTGGCTCAGATACAACCAATTACACCATTACATCTCTCATCACAAGCACAAAAAGGATATGGGGAGGGGACTCACACCCTTTGAAAAACTTTGCACCTTAATAGATACCCCCAGACACCTAATATCCTTATTATACAAACTGACTCTGGTGGACGACCCCTCTACACTCCCATCTTATGCTCTAGCTTGGAATAGAGAATTACAACATGAAATAGATCGCGACTCTTGGATTAGTGCCTTTACACTAACAAAGCGTTCCTCTGTATCTGCCACTACACAAGAAATTCACTTAAAATTTTTAAGTCGCTGGTACCTGACCCCTTCGAGGATTCATAAAATATATCCCTCAGCAAACAACAAGTGTTGGAGAGGATGCGGCGAGGAAGGCACCCTGGTCCATATCTGGTGGTCCTGCCCCAGATTACAAAAGTTCTGGTCGGAAGTTTTTACTTACATATCAGATTTGCTAGGAACTCACATACCAAACTCGCCAGAGAGCATCCTGTTTTGCTCTCTACCTAAATTAAAAGACCCTACCAAACTAGCTCTCCTCCTGATAATGCTAACAGGCGCAAAAAAACTCATACCCCAAAAGTGGAAGAAACAATGCGTTCCATCTATACTTGAATGGAAACACCAAGTCTCAGAGATCATTACCTTAGAAAGATATCATTATCTTAAAATAGAAAAATTAGAAACCCATGAACTGATCCTGGGAACCTGGAATAAGACAATATGAGCTAACTACCCACTCCCTTCCTTTCCCCCCCCCCCTTTTTTTTTTTTTTTTTTTTTTTTTTTTTTTCTCTCTCGCCTCCCCTTTCTCGCTTCTTTATCACTCCCCCTCTTTCCCTCTCCCTGCTCACTCCTTCTCAGATATCCTCATGGTTTGCACATATGTTCTGTTGATTGTAACTTTATTGCATATAGTATATCCATTTACATCTGTAGCCCAAAATAGACATAAGGTAAATGGAAGAACAGCATCAAAATGTCTATATTATGTTGTACATTTTTTATGTATTTTTCTGATTTATGTATGTTTATATCTTGAATTTACACCAATAAAGCTTTTTTGAAAACTAAAAAAAAAAAAAAAAAAAAAAAAAAAAAAAAAAATATATATGCACATGTATAAAGGTAATACTTTCAATTAATATAGTAAAAAATATTTAAAATTGATAGCGATAAAATTGGATTGGAAAAAAGAAACATGGATATGTTTTACAGTGTACCTTCTAAAGTTCATAGTATACATTTTATCAGTTAAAAAACCATACAGTAAAGATATACATATGTATTAGGAGACAAAATAAATATATATGCATAATGAGGCAACAATAAATATACATAATAATTCATAATTCATATTAGTTTGTAGAAAACATACAGGTAGAATAATATGTATATTAATTTAAGAGATAAAAAAATCTAATCTAAAAAATTACACACTAAATCTAACTCTAAATTAAGATCATTGAAATATCCACTTACCCTCTTTTTTTAGAATCTCATTATGTAAATTTCCTCCTCTTCAGGGATTTAAACATTTATTGATACCCATAAATTTGAAATGTTTTAGGTTTGCACCATTACAGTTGAAAAAGTGGTGGGGGACGGGCAGAACTTTATTTCTCTCTTTGTCATGGTGTTCAATTAACAGGATGTGCTCTCTTATCCTGTTTCGTAGGGGTCTTTATGATTCCCCTACGTATTGAACGCTAAATTTGCACTATATTAGATAGATTACATTTCTATCTGTGCATTTGATCATTTAGTTGATCTTAATTGTTTCTCCTGTAATGTATGATTTTATTTTTTTCTTTTTCATAGCATGTTTACAGGATTTGCACTTATGGCAAGGGAAAAAGCCTTTTAGTTTCTTCCCCTGTAGATCAGTTCCTGTACATGTCTTTCTTTTTTTCAGATCTGTATGGGCCAATCTAGTTTTTAAATTTCTTGCTTTCTTGTAAACTATTTGGGGTTTATTCGGTAAAAGGTGACCTATCATATCATCACTTTTCAGGACCTTCCAATGTTTTTTTTTTAATTCTTTCAATTAGATGTTTATTTCCCCTGAAAGATGTGATAAAGGGCAAAAAAAAGAGTGTAATTATTTACTCTTTCTTTTTTTCTTTTTATTTAAAATTTTGTCTCTCTAACTTCGAACCTTATTTCTTCTTTTTTTTTTTAGTTCTTCTTCTATATATCCTCTATTTTTAAATGTGTCCATTAGGATATTAGATTGTGTGTCATAATTCAAAATATTGCTGCATATTGATGTTTTTCTTCCATAAGTCATGATGACAACTTTGTTGGTGAATGTAATTGTTGGCATCTACTTGTTTAAAATATGTTCTAGAGTGTAGGCTGTTGCTGGGGCCTGAGCGTTTGCAGAGTATTCCATCTCTCTAAGTGACCATCTTTAAGTGACAGCGCTGAGAATTTGACAAGAATTGAACCAGATTGGAGGAAGATTTGAGGCAAGCAAAATATTTTAATTCGAAAAATCTTTTGCACTTAACATTCTGCTATGTTTTCAGGACTGCTTTTTCTTCTATCAGTCTCATGTCTATTCCACAAGCAGGCTCAAATGCTCATACCCTACCCTTCTCCACATGCAGTTTATATAGGCCCCTCTCTCCTTTCTTCACCATACCTTAGCTCTCACAAACTACTTTCTATTTTAAAATCTATGTCACTAAACTGCACCACCTCACAGAAATGCCCCCACTGCTATAAATCTCATTCTCACCTACTCTTACTTTCCATCTTGATGCTATTAGCATCAGACGACATCTCTCCAAATCCTGGGCCCACCCTCATTCCCACCATTACCCAATCACGCACTCCATATAGAAACTTTAATAAAAGCAACACACATAACCTCATTTCCATCCAATGCATCCCACACGCATACACTCCTTTCACCTGCGCACTATGGAACTCTTGCTCTGTCTGCAACAAACTTACAGCCATTCATGACCTGTTTATATCAAATGCTTTCACCCTTTTAGCAATTAAAGAAACCTGGCTATCTCCTTCTGACACTGTCTACATTGCTGCTCACATGGTGGTCTTCACTTTAGCCATACCCCGAGGCCAGGTGAGAAACTTGGCGGCGGTGTTGGCATCCTGCTCCCCCCCTCCTGCACTTATCAATGCCTACCTCTAATCCCATCTCTTTCCTTCTCCTCCTTTGAAGTCCACTGTATTCGCTTGTTCTCCCCCCTCTCCCTCAAAGTGGCAGTCATCTATCGCCCTCCTGGACCAACCTCCCAATTCTTTGACAACTTTGTTGCCTGGCTTCCTCACGTTCTCTCTTCAAATATACCAACCCTAATTCTGGGGGACTTCAACATTCCCATTGACAACCCATCTGCCCCTGCTGCCTCTAAACTTCTTTCACTCACATCCTCCTTCGGTCTCTCACTATCCACCCTATTCCCGACCATCGACCTTGTATTTTCCTACCTCTGCTCTATATCTGACACCACCTGTCTCCCTTTTCCCATTTCAGACCATCACCTGGTCATCTATAATATTAATGCAACAGCTAAACCCACTTCTTCATCCCGCCCCTGTAGAAATACACATGCTGTGGATCTGCTCCAATTTTCAAAAATCATTAAAAATCTCCTCCCTCACACCTCCACAATAACCTGCCCTGATCTTGCTACAGCCCACTACAACAAAACTCTCTCCTCTGCATTAGACACACTTGCCCCTCCCCAGCTGCGCAAAACACCACGCCGTCAGTTACAGCCCTGGCATGCTCAGCAAACACGCTATTTGCAAAAATGCTCCCATACTGCTGAGCGTGTCTGGAGGAAAACTCACTCTGAACCCGATTTCATACACTATAAGTTTATTCTTCATTCATACACTTCCGCCCTTCACTTAGCCAAGCAAACTTACTTCTCTTCTCTCATATCTACTCCTTCCTCAAACCCTAAACGACTCTTCTCCACCTTTAACTCTCTCCTCTACCCACCTGCTCCACCACCCCCGCCCGTCGTTAGTTCTCAAGACCTGGCAGACTACTTCTTAAGCAAAACACGTACTATCCGAAGCAACATCCCAACACCAACCTGCAATATTCCAACAACAGGCCCAATTACTCCCTCTGCCACCCTCTGTATCTTCCATCCAGCCACTGAGAATGAAGTTTCTTCCTTACTACCTTCCTCACGCCTCACTACCTGCCCACTCGACCCTATCCCTTCCCATCTAATACCCTCCCTGTCTTCCACCCTCACTCCTGCTCTTACCCACATCTTCAACCTATCTCTCTCTGCCGGCTCATTCCCATCTTCTTTCAAACACGCAAAAGTCACTCCCATACTCAAAAAACCCTCCCTCGACCCTAATTCTCCTGAAAGCTACCGCCCCATATCACTGCTTCCACTAACATCAAAACTCCTTGAAAAACTAGTTTACAATCGCCTAACCCACTTCCTATCCGCCAACTCCTTGCTTGACCCACTGCAATCCGGATTCCGCCCAAAACACTCAACTGAGACTGCCCTTACCAAGGTCACAAACAATCTTCTCTCTGCTAAAAATATTGGCCACTACTCTATACTCCTCTTACTTGACCTCTCAGCTGCCTTCGACACAGTTGACCACCCCCTCCTCCTACAGACCCTTAGCTCTTTTGGCCTCTGTGACACTGCTCTTTTCTGGATTCACTCCTATCTTTCTCACAGGTCTTTTTCTGTGTCATTTGCCCGCGACTCCTCCTCTCCTATGCCTCTGTCTGTTGGAGTACCTCAAGGATCTGTTCTGGGTCCTCTACTCTTCTCCATCTATACTTCTTCGCTGGGTAAACTTATCAACAGTTATGGCTTCAAATATCACCTCTATGCTGATGACACCCAGATCTACCTCTCCACCCCTGCTCTCTCTCCCTCTGTCCTCTCTCATGTCAGCAACTGCTTATCTGGTATTTCTTCCTGGATGGCCTCTCACCACCTAAAGATTAACATGTCCAAGACTGAGCTCCTTCTTATCCCCCCCCCCAAGCTCTACGCCGACTTCTGACTTCTCTATCCCTGTTGACGGCATCACCATTTCCCCATCGCCACAAGTCCGCTGCCTCAGAGTCACACTTGACTCAAACCTATCCTTCGTCCCCCATATCCAATCGCTTTCTACATCCTGCCGCAATCATCTACGCAATATTTCCAAAATTTGCCCTTTTCTGACCTCTGACACCACAAAGCAAATAATCCACTCCCTTGTTATCTCCCGACTTGACTACTGCAATAACCTACTCGCTGGCCTTCCTCTTTCCCGCCTCTCCCCCCTTCAATCCATCCTAAATGCCTCTGCCAGGCTGATCCACCTTTCCTGTCGATCTGTATCTGCTGCACCTCTCTGTGAGTCCCTTCATTGGCTCCCCATTCACAGCAGAATCAAATTCAAATTCTCACCCTTACATACAAAACTTTCACCAACGCCGCTCCCCTCTACCTATCCTCTCTAATACACAAGTATACTCCAGCCCATCCACTAATATCCAACAATGACCTGCTCCTTGCATCCGCAACTATCACCTCCTCTCATGCTAGACTGCAGGACTTCTGTCGTGCAGCACCTACCCTCTGGAACACTCTCCCTCATGCTGTCAGGCTTTGCCCTAATCTTTCTTCCTTTAAATGTTCCCTGAAGACTTTTCTGTTCAGGGAAGCCTACCACCCAACTCAATAATAAATTAATTTCACTTACATAACATTTTCCTCATCTAACTCTGTATTATCATCCTTTTCAATCTTGCAGTCCTCACCTCCTGTTTCTCAACCTTCTACCCTTCTAGATTGTAAGTTCCCACGGGAATAGGGCCCTCGATCCCTCCTGTATGTGTTTGTAAATTTTGTCCTGTCTCTTACAAGTCTTGTATTGTTTTATTTAAATGAATTGTATCCATGGACAGCGCCTCGGAATATGTTGGCGCTTAATAAATAAAGTATAATAATAAATAATAATAGAGTGTTTCTCCTGAACAAATATTTCTAAATCTTGAAAATGGATCATACGTTTACTTTTTTCGCAGGTGAATCTTAGATTTTTTGAGTTGGTATTCATCAATGTAAAAAATCATTAAAACTACTCTCACTTTCCTGCCAAATCATCAGAATGTCATCTATGTACCACTTACAGGTATTGTCATAGGTATTTCTCTTATCATACAGTGTCTGCATACTTTGGAAAGAACTACAATAGTAATCATAGTTCATTAGTTTTTATAGAGGAACAAACTTTATAGGATCATCTGATTCAAAATTTTAACCAAAGCAACTTAATGTGGGCGAAACCACATCAAGACCACTGCTCCTTAACTCATACGCCTCCTCTGAGGCGGCGGACAGCAATCCGCCCGATCATGTACGATCGGGTTAATTGACACTCCCTGCTAGCAGCCGATTTGCCACGAATCTGCAGGGGGCGGCATTGCACAAACAGTTCACAAGAACTGCTTGTTCAATGTTAAATGCCGAATTTGTATGCTAGCGGCATTCAGCGAAGCTACAGCGGATCATGTCCGCCAGACATTGATAAATCAGCCCCCATGGGTTGCGCTTGGCTGATGGTAAAACACAATTTTTGCGTTCTGCTTGTATTCAAAGCCACATTGTTTAGTGTATATTTTTATTGACTAATTTAATAAGTACATTTGCTCTTGCTACATGCTAGTTTACTGTGTGAAATCTACAAGCCTCTACATACCTGCTGCTAGCATTGTGTTTCCCTTGTGCCTTATCATATCTGCTTGGGTCAGTGGTTAAAAGGACAGTAAACACCTCAAATCCCATTTATCAAAGCCCAAATGGAAAAGGTTTGCTTCCGCGAGCCTGTCCGCCAGTGATCGCATAAAGCTGACAACAATACGCTGCCCATATTATTAACATTTCACAAGCGTCTCAGTATTTAAAGCATAATAACATTTGTTTAGCAACTTTTTGGAAGCTTGTTTACTTCTGGTTTCCAGCTACCACTAGTTGTCTTTTTGTTTTCATGCAGGTGAGTTGTACAGCCAATCAGGTTCTGTGCCGAGCAGCATATTGGGCTAGATTCATGGACGCTCATTAGGCTGTGGAAGGGCTTCGATGATAAGGTGAGATCTTGTTCATAGTTGCTTACTTCACTTATCTTTTCCAGTTAATTGCCTGTGAGTGTCCCTGCCCCTCACATATATAGTTGTGTTAAATAGCCCAATACATAGATATCTCACATAACAAAAGAGAATGGCTAGTGAAACAAGAAAATAATAATTACAACCACAACAAAAAACATTTGCATACAAAGAGAGAAGCGCTCTACCAGGAACGAACAACAGCTCATTAGCTAGTTCTATGGCGATTTACCAACCGGAAGCAGCCTCTTTTAGACCAGTGTGCTTTTCACAAAGGAAAACTTTCCTTAAGTATATCAGTCTGATCCCGCCAAATAAGGTCAGTCCAGCCCCGAAATACCAGGCAATTCTCCTCTGAACAAGGAACAAGACAACCCCAGAAGATCGTTTCGGCCTCCTATGGGACTCGTCAGTGAGGTGCATCCACATTCCTCTAAGTACACTGGGCAAGGATTCCACATCTGGTTTCCCCCATCACCCATAGGGAGACTTCCCCAGGGTCATATTAATTTGCATACAAAGAGAGAAGCACTCTACCAGGAACGAACAACAGCTCATTAGCTTGTTCTATGGCGATTTACCACCCGGAAGCAGCCTCTTTTAGACCAGTGTGCTTTTCACAAAGGAAAACTTTCCTTAAGTATATCAGTCTGATCCCGCCAAATAAGGTCAGTCCAGCCCCGAAATACCAGGCAATTCTCCTCTGAACAAGGAACATGACAACCCCAGACAATTGTTTCGGCCTTCTATGGGCCTCGTCAGTGAGGTGCAGCCACATTCCTCTAAGCACACTGTGCAAGGAGTCCACGTCTGGTTTCCCCCATCACCCATAGGGAGACTTCCCCAGGGTCATATTCATTTGCATGCAAAGAGAGAAGCGCTCTACCAGGAACGAACAACAGCTCATTAGATAGTTCTATGGCGATTTACCACCCAGAAGCAGCCTCTTTTAGACCAGTGTGCTTTTCACAAAGGAAAACTTTCCATAAGTATATCAGTCTGATCCCGCCAAATAAGGTCACTTCAGCCCCGAAATACCAGGCAATTCTCCTCTGAACAAGGAACATGACAACCCCTCCTATGGGCTTCCGGGTGGTAAATAGAGGCTGCTTCCGGGTGGTAAATCACCATAGAACTAGCTAATGAGCTGTTCATTCCTGGTAGAGCGCTTCACTCTTTATATGCAAATTAATATGACCCTGGGGAAGTCTCCCTATGGGTGATGGGGGAAACCAGACGTGGACTCCTTGCCCAGTGTGCTGAGAGGAATGTGGCTGCACCTCACTGACGAGGCCCATAGGAGGCCGAAACAATCGTCTGGGGTTGTCATGTTCCTTGTTCAGAGGAGAATTGCCTGGTATTTCGGGGCTGGACTGACCTTATTTGGCGGGATCAGAGTGATATACTTAAGGCAAGTTTTCCTTTGTGAAAAGCACACTGGTCTAAAAGAGGCTGCTTCCGGGTGGAAAATCACCATAGAACTAGCTAATGAGCTGTTGTTCATTCCTGGTAGAGCGCTTCACTCTTTATATGCAAATTAATATGACCCTGGGGAAGTCTCCCTATGGGTGATGGGGGAAACCAGACGTGGACTCCTTGCCCAGTGTGCTGAGAGGAATGTGGCTGCACCTCACTGACGAGGCCCATAGGAGGCCGAAACAATCGTCTGGGGTTGTCATGTTCCTTGTTCAGAGGAGAATTGCCTGGTATTTCGGGGCTGGACTGACCTTATTTGGCGGGATCAGAGTGATATACTTAAGGCAAGTTTTCCTTTGTGAAAAGCACACTGGTCTAAAAGAGGCTGCTTCCGGGTGGAAAATCACCATAGAACTAGCTAATGAGCTGTTGTTCATTCCTGGTAGAGCGCTTCTCTCTTAATATGCAAATGAATATGACCCTGGGGAAGTCTCCCTATGGGTGATGGAGGAAAACCAGACGTGGATTCCTTGCCCAGTGTGCTTAGAGGAATGTGGCTGCACCTCACTGACGAGGCCCATAGGAGGCCAAAACGATCGTCTGGGGTTGTCATGTTCCTTGTTCAGAGGATAATTGCCTGGTATTTTGGGGCTGGACTGACCTTACTTGGCGGGATCAGACTGATATACTTAAGGAAAGTTTTCCTTTGTGAAAAGCACACTGGTGTTAAAGAGGCTGCTTCTGGGTGGTAAATCGCCATAGAACTAGCTAATGAGCTGTTGTTCGTTCCTGGTAGAGCGATTCTCTCTTTGTATGCACAACAAAAAACATGTTTTCAAAAAGGGATCTGAAAAATCATGTTATTGTTAAGGGGCTGACCATGGGTATTCAAGGGCGGTCTCAAGGCAAGGACAGGATTTCTCCCCTGTACAACTACTCAGCATGTGAGATTTAGAAAGATGCATTGGTCCATGTGAAGTAAGTAGTCTCACGGTCATGTCTGCTGTGTCAAAGCTGATGAGCTTGTCTGAGATTTTTATATTTAATATTCATTTAACATTTTTTTTAAATGTTCTTTTGTGTATATGTTGGAGTGGACTGTTTTATAGTGGTTATGTTTTTATCTCACTTTTTTGGTAATGTTTTAAAATGATCTTTTTTGATGTTCGTATCCTTCACAGTAAATTGGTTCTATGTGGCTTCTAAGTTTAATGTTTGTGAGAAGTGGCTTCATTGAATTCCTTGAAGCTGATCTTATCATTCGCTACTCTGAAAAGGGGCGTGCACAAACCTTTTTGAATTCCACAATATTTAAAAAGTGAGTTTTTTAAAGTGAGATGTTAATTTCCGGAAGTTTTATTACTAGGCCATTGACTTAAGGCAAATCACACTCAGGCTGCTCTGCTCAGAGGCTAGTAATCCTCTAAACCTCCTGTAAGATATACTCAAAAATGAGCGGTAAGAGCTTGCTCTGATTCAAGATATTTGGCTCCATGTATTCAGCTGCACATGCTTACACTTGCGAGCCTCAAAAACACATGTTAAGTAGCAGCAGTTTTAAGACCGCTGCTACTTAACCTCTCCGCCACCTAAGGTGTGATCTGATCTGGATGATTGACAGAGCCTGCTTTCACTCGGACCATTGCACAAGCAGCTTGTAAAATGTTAAAAGTGAGCAGCAGATTATTCCTGCTCATTGTGAGACCAGGCGGGCAAAGTTCATGATAGCGAACCTCTTCCACCTGGTACATGATAAATGGAGCCCATGGTGGCGAGAAGTGCGTAACTTAATTGGCTGTAACAGCAAAACAAAGAAGTGATCAAGGAATTACCAGCAACCAGAAGTAAACATATATTTAACTGGGTGAAAAACATATGTTATGTTTCCAACACCATAAAGCAAAAGCTATGTTTTTTCTGGCATGTAAAGATTTTTAAATATATTGAAGATATTTATAAACTTTTCTGCCCCTTTACCCTCAGGTTTTTCCAAAGAAAGATGTGTTATCTTTAAATTTAGATGAGATTTATCCCAAACATTACAGTAAGCCAAAGGAGAGATATCTAATCAAGGCTTAGATCACAAAAAAGTCAAATTTTTGTTAAAGGGACACTAAACCCAATTTTTTTTCTTTAATGATTCAGGTAGAACATGCAATTTTAAGCAAATTTCTCTTTACTACTACTATCAATTTTCCTTCGTTCTCTTGCTATCTTTATTTAAAAAGCAGGAATTTAAAGCTTAGGAGCCAGTCCATTTTAGGTTCAGCACTCTGGATAGTGCTTGCTTATTGGAGGCTACATTTAGCAAACCAATAAGCAAGCATAACCCAGGTTCTCAACCAAACATGGCCCGGCTCTTAAGCTTTAAATTCCTGCTTTTTAAAAAAGATATCAAGAAAGCGAAGAAAAATTGATAATAGGAGTAAATTAGAACGTTGCTTAAAATTGCATGCTCTATCTGAATCTTTAAAGAAAAAAATTGGGTTTAGTGTCCCTTTAAGTTGAAAATGTATTTAATTAATTGAGCTTCCATCTATTTCCTGGTTTCTCAACAGCTGGGCCACGGCCCATTACCGGGCCTTGACAGCCCCCTTGGTGGGCCACGACCTGAAATGCCCCAAATGAAGCTGTGACAGGACTGCCACTCCACATATAAGAAATAATGGGCAGGCCTGTCATAGTGCCAGTGCACATGAGCGTGTGCACATATAACGGCAGTTCAGGGGAAGGACAGGGTGGGACAAGGTACAGATAGGACTGGGCCTGGGCACCGCATTTAAGTGATACCAGCCCTCTGACACCAATGAATTTTTATATTTGTTTCCCCCGACTTACACCAATGCATTATTATTATATATAATTTTTTATAATATAATATATATATATATATATATATATATATATAAACTATCGGCGATAACTTCCACAAAACACCTATTTGTAGAGTTAGATTTAATTTTATTTAATTATTTAGAGTTACAAGAATGACGGAAAGTACATTTTTTATTCAAAATGAAAATTGTATCAAGAAAAATAATAATTCTTAATAATGTTCTGAAAATGTAAGTAATTTATCTTTCATGCAAAATAGGTTTTCTTTTCTCATTTTTTAAACTTGCATAATTAAAAAACGTAGAAGTTTAATTTCCCTCTAAAAAGGTTTATTAATATTTTTCTATGTGTATATAAATTTCGAACAAATCATAAAAACACATCTTTAAATACAAAACATAAGAAACATACCTGTAATTAGACTTTCTTGCTGTTGAGTAATTAGCTGGTCCTAATGATTACACCATTTTTTTCCAATTTCCTGACTGACAGTATAAATCTAATCTTTACTAAAACAAAGCACATATAAACTACTCACTAGTGGTTTAAGATACAAATCTGACAAAAATGAAGTGAATTTACAAGAACATTGGTTGGGGAAATGACAAATCGCACATTAAATCCTTTGAGCAGAATACATTTTATAAGGCTTTAGAAAGTAAACATATAAATAGTGTATTTGGTATTCTATCAACAAGATCTCTGTTATTTCTGAAAGCCATGATAAAATGAACTTTATCGCTATATGAAGAAACTGAAATATGAGTTGTCATTTGAAGTCTTCCACATTTCTCCATTTTAAAACATATTAATATATATATATATGGTTTATATTTCTTATGTTATGTATTTGGAGGCTTTTGTGACTTGGAAAAAAATAATAAACATGATTTTTCAAGAGCAAACAGAGGCAGGTTATCTGCTTGTTTTATATATTCAAACACTTCATGTTTAACATTGTTATATTTTGCCATAGGAGGAAGTTTATTCCTCTTAAATAAATTTTATCCATCCTAATGTAAAAATGTGCATCTGGTTAAGACCATCTTCTAAGAGGATTTAGACAAAGAGGCCCATTTATCAAGCTCTGTACGGAGCTTGTGGGCCCGTGTTTTGGGCAAGACTTACGACCGCTGCTCCATAACCCTGCCCGCCTGCTATGATGAGGTGGATAGGAACCGCCACAATTCAACCCGATCGAGTACGATCGGGTTGATTGACACCTCCCTGCCGGCGGCCCATTGGTTGCGAGTCTGCAGGGGGCTGCGTTGCAATAGCAGCTCTTGTGAGCTGCTGGTGCAATGCTGAATACGGAGAGCCTATTGCTCTCCGCATTCAGCGATGTCTGTCGGACCTGATCCGCACTGTCGGATCAGGTCCGACAGACATTTGATAATTCGGCCTCAATGACTACAATAAAGCAGAAGGGTTAGGAAGAACAGATAAATGTGAGAAGAATTTGAAACAACATAGAGAATGAGAAAGATACTGACTAATGTGCCAATGAGATTTTAGTAGAACTACTGGTTTGACTAAACAAACTTTATTTTTTCATATGATGTAAATGTGAGAAGGGAGAGTAACACTTTGAGATTGTAATATAAAATATTAAATTACGAGTTACATTTTATATATTTTTACTGTTTATTTACTTCCTTTTCCTGTAATTTAGGTCCAGAAATTAAAGGATCACTAAATACAGAAGAATCTCATAATTAACAACTGCATAATAAAAATAAAATGCAATAACACTTACTCTGTATTACAAATAAGTAGTAGATTTTTTTTCTGGAAAATGTATTCCCCCCTCCCATTTTCCTGCCCCTGTATCATGTGACAGCCATCACCCAATCACTTACTATCATACATATACCCTGTGAACTTGTGCACATGCTCAGTAAGAGCGGGTGTCTCTGAAAGTGTAAATATAAAAATAATGTGCAAAATTTGATAATAGAAGTGAATTGGAAAGTTTACATGCTCTTTCTGATAAATGTAAGTTTAATTTTTACTTTAGTGTCCCTTTAAGAATCCTCTAGTTCTAAGGACTGGAAGTGCACATGGTAGATTTTATAAGCCTACATCTATTATATACTTGTCTCTAATTGGCCTAAGCAGAGGTTATTATATAGCAAACTGCAAAACAATGGATATTT
Source organism: Bombina bombina (assembly GCF_027579735.1). Classification (NCBI taxonomy): domain Eukaryota; kingdom Metazoa; phylum Chordata; class Amphibia; order Anura; family Bombinatoridae; genus Bombina; species Bombina bombina. Next base: position 912,719,892 of record NC_069502.1, on the reverse strand, counting down.
TGGGAACGGTGTAAAAGCCGGAACAGAACAGGCCGGAACAGGCCTTTTATGTAGGAAATTGATTTAAAATATAATGGGATGTGTTAGAGACTCTTGAGAACAATTTTAGGAACAAGAATATTTGTGATATAATAATTAATTAACCCTTTAACTACCAAAATAGTGTCCGGAACCAAACATAACAACCCGGAACAGCACCTTCCCAGAAAACCAGATACACCAAATTCACAAGTCACATGTGACTAAATGTAATATGTGTATAAAAAGTGACGGAACGGCACCTTCCCAGCAAAATATACAGACCAAATTCACTAGCCACACATAACTAGATGTGATAAGTGTAATCAACCACAAACCATCCACAGAAACCACGTTCCAATACCCGTTCCGGCCTGTAAAAAGCTTTTTCATGAAAAGTGACAGAACAGCACCTTACCAGCAAACAAGATACACCAAATTCCCCAGTCACACATGACTAAATGTTATAAGTGTAATCAGCCACAAACCATCCACAGAAACCACATTATGATATCTGTTCCAGCCTTTAATACACTTTTTTTTATAAAAAGTGACGGAACGGCACCTTTCCAGCAAAATATACAGACCAAATTCACTAGTCACATATAACTAGATGTGATAAGTGTAATCAACCACAAACCATCCACAAAAACCACGTTCCAATACCCGTTCCGGCCTGTAAAATGCTTTTTCATGAAAAGTGACGGAACGGCACCTTACCAGCAAACCAGATACACCAAATTCACCAGTCACACATGACTAAATGTTATAAGTGTAATCAGCCACAAACCATCCACAGAAACCACATTACGATATCTGTTCCGGCCTTTAATACACTTTTTTTATAAAAAGTGACGGAACGGCACATTCCCAGCAAAATATACAGACCAAATTCACCAGTCACACATAACTATATGTGATAAATGTAATCAACCACAAACCATCCACAGAAACCATGTTCCAATACCCGTTCCGGCCTGTAAAATGCTTTTTCATGAAAAGTGACGGAACAGCAATTTACCAGCAAACCAGATACACCAAATTCACCAGTCACACATAACTAAATGTTATAAGTGTAATCAGCCACAAACCATCCACAGAAACCACATTATGATATCTGTTCCGGCCTTTAATACACTTTTTTTTATAAAAAGTGACGTAACGGAACCTTCCCAGCAAAATATACAGAACAAATTCACCAGCCACACATAACTAGATGTGATAAGTGTAATCAACCACAAACCATCCACAGAAACCACGTTCCAATACCCGTTCCGGCCTGTAAAATGCTTTTTCATGAAAAGTGACGGAACGGCACTTTACCAGCAAACCAGATACACCAAATTCACCAGTCACACATAACTAAATGTTATAAGTGTAATCAGCCACAAACCATCCATTGAAACCACATTATGATATCTGTTCCGGCCTTTAATACACTTTTTTTTATAAAAAGTGATGAAACTGCACCTTCCCAGCAAAATATACAGACCAAATTCAACAGCCACAAATAACTAGATGTGATAAGTGTAATCAACCACAAACCATCCACAGAAACCACGTTCCAATACCCGTTCTGGCTTGTAAAACGCTTTTTCATGAAAAGTGATGGAACGGCACCTTACCAGCAAACCAGATACACCAAAACCACCAGTCACACATGACTAAATGTTATAAGTGTAATCAGTCACAAACCATCCACAGAAACCACATTATGATATCTGTTCCGGCCTTTAATACACTTTTTTTATAAAAAGTGACGGAACGGCACCTTCCCAGCAAAATATACAGACCAAATTCACCAGCCACACATAACTAGATGTGATAAGTGTAATCAGCCACAAACCATCCACAGAAACCACATTATGATATCTTTTCCGGCCTTCAATACACTTTTTTATAAAAAGTGACGGAACGGCACCTTCCCAGCAAAATATACAGACCAAATTCACCAGCCACACATAACTAGATGTGATAGGTGTAATCAACCACAAACCATCCACAGAAACCACGTTCCAACATCTAGTTATGTGTGGCTGGTGAATTTGGTCTGTATATTTTGCTGGGAAGGTGCTGTTCCGTTGCTTTTTATAAAAAGTGTATTAAAGGCCGGAACCGATATCATAATGTTGTTTCTGTGGATGGTTTGTGGCTGATTACACTTATAACATTTAGTTATGTCTAACTGGTGAATTTGGTGTATCTGGTTTGCTGGTAAGGTGCCGTTCCGTCACTTTTCACGAAAAAGCGTTTTACAGGCCGGAACGGGTATTGGAACGTGGTTTTTGTGGATGGTTTGTGGTTGATTACACTTATCACATCTAGTTATGTGTGACTAGTGAATTTGGTCTGTATATTTTGCTGGGAAGGTGCTGTTCCGTCACTTTTTATAAAAAAAAGTGTATTATAGGCCGGAACAGATATCATAATGTGGTTTCTGTGTGGTGGTTTGTGGCTGATTACACTTACCACATCTAGTTATGTGTGGCTGGTGAATTTGGTCTGTATATTTTGCTGGGTAGGTGCCGTTGCGTCACTTTTTATAATAAAGTGTATTAAAGGCCGGAACAGATATCGTAATGTGGTTTCTGTGGATGGTTTGTGGCTGATTACACTTATAACATTTGCTCATGTGTGACTGGTAAATTTGGTGTATCTGGTTTGCTGGTAAGGTGCTGTTCCGTCACTTTTCATGAAAAAGTGTTTTACAGGCCGGAACGGGTATTGGAACGTGGTTTCTGTGGATGGTTTGTGGTTGATTACACTTATCACATCTAGTTATGTGTGGCTGGTGAATTTGGTCTGTATATTTTGCTGGAAAGGTGCCGTTCCATCACTTTTTATAAAAAAAAGTGTATTAAAGGCCGGAACAGATATCAAAATGTGGTTTCTGTGGATGGTTTGTGGCTGATTACACTTATAACATTTAGTTATGTGTGACTGGTGAATTTGGTGTATCTGGTTTGCTGGTAAGGCGCCGTTCCATCATTTTTCATGAAAAAGCGTTTTACAGGCCGAAACGGGTATTGGAACGTGGTTTTTGTGGATGGTTTGTGGTTGATTACACTTATCACATCTAGTTATGTGTGACTAGTGAATTTGGTCTGTATATTTTGCTGGGAAGGTGCTGTTCCGTCACTTTTTATAAAAAAAAGTGTATTATAGGCCGGAACAGATATCATAATGTGGTTTCTGTGTGGTGGTTTGTGGCTGATTACACTTATAACATTTAGTTATGTGTAATTGGTGAATTTGGTGTATCTGGTTTGCTGGTAAGGTGCCGTTCCGTCACTTTTCACGAAAAAGCGTTTTACAGGCCGGAACGGGTATTGTAACGTGGTTTCTGTGGATGGTTTGTGGTTGATTACACTTACTACATCTAGTTATTTGTGGCTGGTGAATTTGGTCTGTATATTTTGCTGGGTAGGTGCCGTTCCGTCACTTTTTATAAAAAAGTGTTTTAAAGGGCGGAACAGATATCATAATGTGGTTTCTGTGGATGGTTTGTGGCTGATTACACTTATAACATTTACTCATGTGTGACTGGTGAATTTGGTGTATCTGGTTTGCTGGTAAGGTGCTGTTCCGTCACTTTTCATGAAAAAGTGTTTTACAGGCCGGAACGGGTATTAGAACGTGGTTTCTGTGGATGGTTTGTGGCTGATTACACTTATAACATTTAGTTATGTGTAATTGGTGAATTTGATGTATCTGGTTTGCTGGTAAGGTGCCGTTCCATCACTTTTCATGAAAAAGCATTTAACAGGCCGGAACGGGTATTGGAACGTGGTTTCTGTGGATGGTTTGTGGCTGATTACACTTATAACATTTAGTTATGTGTAATTGGTGAATTTGATGTATCTGGTTTGCTGGTAAGGTGCCGTTCCGTCACTTTTCACGAAAAAGCATTTAACAGGCCGGAACGGGTATTGGAACGTGGTTTCTGTGGATGGTTTGTGGCTGATTACACTTATAACATTTAGTTATGTGTAATTGGTGAATTTGGTGTATCTGGTTTGCTGGTGAGGTGCTGTTCCATCACTTTTCATGAAAAAGCGTTTAACAGGCCGGAACGGGTATTGGAACGTGGTTTCTGTGGATGGTTTGTGGCTGATTACACTTATTACATTTAGTCACATGTGACTTGTGAATTTGGTGTATTTGGTTTTCTGGGAAGGTGCTGTTCCGGGCTGTTATGTTTGGTTCCGGACACTATTTTGGTAGTTAAAGGGTTAATTAATTATTATATCACAAATATTGTTGTTCCTAAAATTGTTCTCAAGAGTCTCTAATACATCCCATTATATTTTAAATCAATTTCCTTCATAAAAGGCCTGTTCCAGCCTGTTCCGTTCCGTTCCGGCTTTTACACCGTTCCGATATTTTGCTAACATAATGGCCTCGATTTAAATATAAAAACATTTGTGAAACTTCCTGCTGAAAAAAAAACTTGACACCGGAAAATTCCAGAATTCATAAAGACACTTTTTGTCAGAGCCGTGATCAACTTTTCTATTCAGAACTGTTAATTTTCTTGTTACAATGAACAACTTCCACTGTTAAGGATTAACAGCACCACAAAAATGTTTTAAAAGTATTAACATAACAACAAAAAACACAAAAAAACACTATCTATATTAAAGTCCACACTAACATATATATACTAAAAGAAACTTTTAAAAAGTTTAAGAAAATGAAGAAACAATGAAAAACCAGACAACCACGTCAGCTTCGACCACTATGATGCATAATTCTTCACATGTGGGATCACTTCTTTCTAAATCCTGCATGCTGCTTCACGGTGAAAATTCCTGACCATATCTTGACAATACCACAGAATATTTAATGTAGTTATCAAATGGAGATTCGAAAGGAACATATGTATGTTTGTTTAAACACCTCTTTAATAAATCATTATTAATTAACTAAGATGCATCAGTGCTAAACCGCGGAAGGGAAGCAAAAGGGACAGGGCCCTTTCTTTAACTGTGCATTATCAAATAGCAACTCATGCTCAACTCCTATATATCAGGTAGATTACAAGTTTTGCATTCGTGCTTTAACGCTGAAAAAAGGGCCATTTCAGCGTTAATACAGCAACTCAGCCATTATGAGTCTTGTCGGTATAGCTGTAACGCAAGCCTTTTAGCCTGTGACGCAATGTCAGTCCCACACTCAAAAAAATAAAGTTTTTGCGTGGGATTTCCAAAGCGCTGCCATTACGACTTTTGCGGTGAGGCTAAAAAGCTTGCGTTACACCCTGTAACGACAGGATCCGTACCGCCATCTGAGAGCAGTAGTTATGAGTTTTTTGCAACAAAACTGTTACATAAAACTCATAACTAAAGTGTTACAAAGTACACTAACGCTCATAAACTACCTATGAACTCCTAAACCGAGGCCCTCCCGCATTGCAAACACTATATTAAATGTATTAACCCCTGATCTGCCGGTCCCGACATCGCTGCTACTAATAAAATTTAATAACCCCTATTCCGCCGCTCCCCGACATCGCCCACACTATAATAAAGATATTAACCCCTATTCCGCCGCTCCCCAACAGCGCCGCCACTAAATAAAGCTATTAACCCCTAAACCTCTGGCCTCCCACATCACTACCACTAAATAAACCTAAACCCTAGCTATTAACCCCTAAACAACCAGCCCCCCACATCGCAACAACCTAAATTAAACGATTAACCCCTAACCCTAAACTTAACCCTAACGCTAACACCTCCTAACTTTAACATAATTAAAACAGAGCTAAGGTACAGTTACAATTATTAACTAAATAATACCTGTTTAAAACTAAATACATACTTACCTGTGAAATAAAACCTAAGCTAGCTACAATTTAACTAATAGTTATATTGTAGCTAGTTTAGGTTTTATTTTTATTTCATAGGTAAGTTTGTATTTATTTTAACTAGATAGACTAGTTAGTAAATTATTATTAACTATTTACTAACTACCTAGTAAAAATAAATACAAACTTACCTGTGAAATTAAACCTAAGCTGCCTTACACTAAAACCTAACATTACAACAAAAAAAAAAGCACTAACATTACAAAAAATAAAAAACCTACCATTACAAAACATAACAAACGAAATTATCCAAAAGAATAAAAATTATTCCTATTCTAATACCATGTTTAAAACAAAATCCCACCCCAAAATAAAAAACCCTATTCTATAATAAACTACCAGGGGCCCTTAAAAGGGCCTTTTGTAGGGCATTTCCCTAAAGAAATCAGAACTTTTTCTACAAAAGAAAAACAACCCCCCTAATAGTGTAAAAAAACCCACCCCCAAACCCACAAAATAAAAAAAAGTAAAACCTAATCTACCCATTGCCATAAAAAGGGCATTTGTATGGGCATTCAGCTCTTTTGCTGCCCATTAAAAATAAAAAATGGCTATTCTAAAAAAAAAAACACCCCAAAAAAAAAAAAAACATTACACAAAATAACAAACAAATTATCCAAAATAATAACAATTATTCCTATTCTAATACCCATTTAAAAATAAAAAGCACCCCAAAATAAAAGAAACCTAATCTATAATAAACTACCAATAGCCCTTATAAGGGCCTTTTGTAGGACATTGCCCTAAAGAAATCAGCTTTTTTTCTAATCAAAAATACAAAGACCAACTAACATTACAAACCCCCATCCCCCAAACCCACAACATAAAAAAAACTATTTAAAAAAACCTAATCTACCCATTGCCCTGAAAAGGGCATTTGTATGGGCATTGCCCTTAAAAGGGCATTCAGTTCTTTTTCTTGCCCTTAAAAGGGCATTCAGCTCTTTTAAGAAATGCCCGAACCATATAAAAACCCACCCAAAAACCTTAAAAAACCTAACACTAACCCCTCTTTAGAGAAACAAGGATAGGGGAACAGAAACCCAACAATTAGGCACAGGAGCAAGGAGTCAGCCACCCCTCTGCATCAACAAAGTACTCCAGCCTTGGCAGATTAATATAAACTGACCTTTATTATACCATGGTCCACAAGAAAAACAAAGTTTCAAAGACTAACCCCTCTTTAGGTACTCACAGTTGCTCAAGTCCCGCTTGAACGATCTTCATCCCGGCAGCTCCATCTTCATCCAGGCGGCTCCATCTTCATTCATCGCAGGACCAGCATCTTCTTCATCCCTGCGTAGGTCCAAGGCGGAGGTCCAGGCGGTAGTCCATCGATCCGACGTGGAGGTCCTCTTCATGTGATCATCCGCCGCACACTGAGAATTGAAATGTAAGGTACCCCTTTTATACTGGGGGTACCATTGCATTCCTAATGGCTGAAAAATTTAAATCAGCCAATAGGAATTAGGGCTGCTAAAATCCTATTGGCTGTTAAAGTCAGCCAATAGAATTTAAGCAGCTCTCATTCTGTTGGCTGATTCGAATCATCATTTAGCAGCCCTAATTCCTATTGGCTGATTTAAATTTTTCAGCTAATAGGAATGCAATGGTACCCCCAGTATAAAAGCGGTACCTTGCATTTCAATCCTCAGTGTGCGCGGACGATCACATGAAGAGGACCTCCGCCTTGGACCTCCGCAGGGATGAAGAAGATGCCGGTCCTGCAATGGATAAAGATGGAGCCGCCTGGATAAATATGGAGCTGCCGGGATGAAGATCGTTCAAGCGGTACTTCAGCAAATGTGAGTTCCTAAAGAGGGGTTAGTCTTTGAAAAAAGTACTCCAGTCTTGGCAGATTAATATAAACTGACCTTTATTATACCATGGTCCACAAGAAAAACAATGTTTCAGACCCTCATTAGGTCCTTAGTCATGTTATACATGACTAAGGACCTAATGAGGGTCTCTCGCTCCACCTCTATTTTGCTCTCTCTCCCCCCTCTCTTTTGCTCTATCGCCCCCTCTCTTTTGCTCTCTCTCCCCCTCTCTTTTGTGCTCTCTCCCCCTCTCTTTTGCACTCTCTCTCTCGCTCCACATCTCTTTTGCACTCTCTCTCTCCCATCTCTTTTGCTCCCTCTCTCCCCTCTCTTTTACTTTCTCTCCCCCCTCTTTTTTGCTCTTTCTCCCTGTCTCTTTTGCACTCTCTCCCCCCCCTCTCTTTTGCTTTCTCTCTCCATCCCTCTCTTTTGCTCTTTCTCTCCCCCTCTCTATTGCTCTCTCTTGCTCTCTCTCCCCCCCTCTCTTTTTCTCTATCTTCCCCTCTTTTGCTCTCCCCCTCTCTTTTGCTCTCTCTTCCCTCTTTTTTGCTCTTTCCCCTCTCATTTGCTCTCTCTACCCCTCTCTTTTGCTCTTTCCCCTCTCTTTTGCTCTTTCTTCCCCTCTCTTTTGCTCTTTCTCCCCCCTCTCTTTTGCACTCTCTCTCCCCCCTCTCTTTTGCTCTCTCTCTCCATCCCTCTCTTTTGCTCTCTCTCCCCCTCTCTATTGCTCTCTCTTGCTCTCTCTCCCCCTCTCTATTGCTCTATCTTCCCCTCTTTTGCTCTCCCCCTCTCTTTTTCTCTCTCTTCCCTCATTTTTGCTCTTTCCCCTCTCATTTGCTCTCTCTCCCCCTCTCTTTTACTCTTTCCCCTCTCTTTTGCCCTCTCTCCCCCTCTCTTTTGCCCTCTCTTTTGCTCTCTCTCTTCCCCTCTCTTTTGCTCTTTCCCCTCTCTTTTGCTTTCTCTCCCCCTCTCTTCTGCTCTTTCCCCTCTCTTCTGCTCTTTCCCCTCTCTTTAGCTCTTTCCTGCCCCGTCCATGCCCAGTCATGCCGCCCACGTCCATGCTCCCGTCCACGCCCATTCTCCCATCCGGCCACGCCCACTTTCGCCCCACCACCGCAAACAGCATGTCAGGTAAGGCGAGGTGTGTTTGTCCTCGTGCTGTCTCTACTACGCATGACAACTTCGGACAAACACACTTGGCCTTTTATATTATAGGATTAGGCTAATTTTATTTTGGGGTGGTTTGTTTTAAAATGGGTATTAGAATAGGAATAATCATTATTATTTTGTGTAATTTGTTATTTTGTGTAATTTTTTTTTTTTCATTTTGGGGTGTTTTTTTTTTTTTTTTTAGAATAACCTTTTTTTTTTTTAATGGGTAGCAAAAGAGCTGGCAATGCCCATACAAATGTTCTTTTCAGGGCAATGGGTAGATTAGGTTTACTTTATTTTTATTTTGTGGGTCTGGGGGTGGGGTTTTTTATACTATCAGGGGGTTTGTTTTTCTTTTGTAGAAAAAGAGCTGATTTCTTTAGGGCAATGCCCTACAAAAGGCCCTTTTAAGGGCCTACAAAAGACCCTTTTTAAGGGCCCTTTGTAGTTTGTTATAGATTAGGGTTTTATATTTTGGGGTGTTTTTTTTTTTTAACAGGGTATTAGAATAGGAATAATTTTCATTGTTTTGGATAATTTCATTTGTTATTTTTTTGTAATGGTAGTTTTTTTTTATTTTTTGTAATGTTAGGTTTTAGTGTAAGGCAGCTTAGGTTTTATTTCACAGGTAAATTTGTATTTATTTTAGCTAGATAGTTGGTAAATAGTTAATAACTATTTACTAACTAGTCTACCTAGTTAAAATAAATACAAACTTACCTGTGAAATAAAAATAAAACCTAAGCTAGTTACAATATAACTATTAGTTAAATTGTAGCTAGCTTAGGTTTTATTTCACAGGTATGCATTTAGTTTTAAATAGGTATTATTTAGTTAATAATTGTAACTTTAATTTAGCTCTATTTTAATTATGTTAAATTTAGGGGGTGTTAGGTTTAGGGTTAGGTTTAGGGGTTAATAGTTTAATTTAGGTTTTTAGGATGTGGGGGCTGGCGGTTTTGGGGTTAACAGGTTTATTTAGGGGCAGGGATGTGGAAGGCCAGAGGTTTAAGGGTTAATAACTTTATTTAGTGGTGGCGATGTCGGGGAGCGGCAGAATAGTGGTTAATATATTTATTATAGTGTGGGCGATGTTGGTGTGTGGGGGAATAGGGGTTAATAACTAGTATAGTGGCGGCGATATCGGGAGTGACAGATTAGGGGTTAATAAATTTATTTTGGTGGCGGCGATATCGGGAGCGGCAGATTAGGGGTTAATAACATTATGTAGGTGTCGGCGATGTCGGGGGCAGCAGATTAGGGGTATTTAGACGTGGGGTTTATGTTAGGGTGTTAGGTTTAAACATAACTTTTTTTTTCCCCATGGACATCAATAGGGCTGCGTTACAGAGCTTTTTCATTCCGCGCTTCAGGTGTTTTTTTTTCTAACCCGCTCTCCCCTTTGATGTCTATGGGGAAAGCGTGCACGAGTACGTCAAAGCAGCGCTTGCATTTTGTGCGGTATGGAGCTCAATGCAACCATATCGCATGCACAAGCCGGCTTTTCTAAAACTCGTAATGGCATTGCTATGGAGGGTGAAATAACGCAACTTTTGTTGCATTCGTTAATTACCCTCTATAGCGCAAAACTTGTAATCTAGGTGAATATGTATTAGTTTGTGATTGGTTAGCAAGAGTCTTTTTTGTTCAGGGGATAGGAATATCAGTGAAAAGAAAAATAATTAAAAAAAACAATATACTCACTTCATTACAAGTAAAAATCAACCAAATCCGGAATTCCAAAATCATCAATTATTCAAAAATCCAGACTTTTTAATTAAAATGATTTTCAATATAAAAATATTAAAATATATACTTTTTCCCCGTCAGTAAGTCACAATCTTCTCTGCCTGCATCTTTGGTTTGGTGTTTTTTAAAATATAATCTATATTTATTATAAACAACACATATTACCTTTCTAATTACAGCACTGTACTTTCTCTCTGATGATACTATGTATACAAAATCATTGAAAATTATATAAAACTACATTTAGGCTGTTTTTATAAGTTGTATTATGACAAGTAAATAATGCCTAAATGGTATAAGATATTGTACACTTAGGGGCCGATTTATGAAAGTGCAGACAGACATGCTCCGCTATATCGATCATGTCCGCCGCACATCGATAAATGCTGACAGCATACACTGTCAGCATTTATCATTGCAAAAGCAGTTCTAGTGAACTGCCTGTGCAATACCACCCCCTGCAGATTTGAGGCCAATCGGCCATTAGCAGGGAGTGCAATCAATCCGATCGTATACGAGTTAAGGAGCAGCAGTTCCTTAGCCCACTGCTTCTTAACTCCTGTTTCCAGGGTGCCTGAAGGCTTGCGCGGAAACGGCTACATAAATTGGCCCCCTGGGCAAAATTTACAAATCATCCTGGAGTCATTTGATGATCATCAAACTACTTTAGAAGCAGTAATTTGCACATCATCAGACATCATCGGCTTGTAAAGTCTGGGTAATGACTTCAGAATGATTAGCAGATTACCTTACTGATTACTTCACTAGTATGAATAGCCAGTGAATGGCTCTAGTCATTTAATTTAAATATTTCGGTCTGTGGGCATACTTCATGATGTCTTCTGATGACTAGTCTGGAGTCATCGATTACTTCAGAATGATTCCAGGAAGATCATCCTTTTTGACTAGGGTTGTCAATCTCTGGGAGATTAAAAAGCACCACTTTATATTCAGTGTATAGGGTAAGAAACAGTGGTCTGATGATCATTGCTTCTTTATCCTCAGCTGCAGGCTTCCTGGTACGCTTCTTAAATAAAACCCTAAGTTTTATCCTCCCTCCGAGGTGTACCATTTTCAAATGCAAATATTCCAGAATCCAAACTATTCAGAAATCCAAACCTTTTCTGGTCCCAAACATTTTGGGTAAAGGGTTTAATACCGGTATTTAAAATTCTTCTGATATGAGGGTACATTATCATGCAGCTCACAATTTGTGTTGACCCACATATTTTGTTCATTAATAACTGACACTGAAGACCTAGATGGGGTGTAAAGGCTGCAGTCTCATTTTATTACCATTTCATGAATATATATATATATATATATATATATATATATATAATTAATTGACATATTAGCAATACAATTTTAAATACCAGGAGGTGCTACCCCCAAAAATGAATGTCTTCTGGCTTTTTCTGGCAATCTCTCCCTAATACCACAGCAAAGTTCCAACTTGTTCTGAATTTTTCAAGCTTCCAAAGACCAGCACTCCACCATAGCTGAGACAGCCTCTCCAGCAGGGAGGGAAGCTTCCTTCACTTGCAGGTATCAAATGTTGATGACATCCACTTTCTTTCTCCCTATAAGACATCTCCCAACTACACCTCACACTAACCTCAACCACACTTCATGGCCTCTGTGGGGTCAATAACCCCTTCATTCAATTCTTGCATCCAAGGTTGTCTTTAATATTCCTTTATACCTAACACTAAACATATTTCTAGTTTTAACTTTAAACCTGCCCCTTAACAAAACATTAGCCTTAAAGGGACAGTAAACCCACATTTTGTCTTTCATGATACAGACAGTACATGCAATTTTAAACAACTTTCAATTTACTCCTATTATCAATTATTCTTCATTCTCTTGGTATCTTTATTTGAAAAAGCAGGAATGTAAGTTTAAGAGCCAGCACATTTTTGGTTCAGAACCCTTAATAGTGCTTGCTGATTGGTAGCTACATTTACCCACCAATCAGCAAGAGCTACCCAAGTTCTGAACCAAAAATGGGCAGTCTCATATGCTTAACATTACTGCTTTTCAAATAAAGATACAAAGGTCTCTAGTTATCAAGCCGTCAACCTCAAATACGCTGGAATTCCGCAGCGTATTTGTGGCGAGGCTGATTCGCCTTAGTTATCAAGCACTACAGCCCGGCAAAAGTAGAATTTAGTGACGTAAGCTTCGATCCGCCGGACTCAGTCCGACACAGATCGATTCTTACGTCACTCCAGATGTTCCAAACGCAAGTTCGGCACAATCTGACTACTTTTGGTAGTTATCAAACTACTACCAGGTGTGCTCGCCACTATTCCGGGCCAGCGTACCTGGTTTTCAATCCGCCGCCCTGGAGGTGGCGGATCCCATAGGAATCAATGGGAGTCTGACCATAGTGAAAGCTCATGTTCACTGCTGCCCGGCATCCCATTGATTCCTATGGGAAGTGTGTACACCTAACACCCTAACATGTACCCAGAGTCTAAACACCCCTAATCTGCCCCCCCCCCCTACACCACCGCAACTAAATAAATGTATTACCCCCTAAACCGCCGCTCCCGGACCCCGCCGCAACTATAATAAATATGTTAACCGCTAAACCGCCGCTCCTGGACCCCACCGCAACTATAATAAATATGTTAACCCCTAAACCGCCGCTCCAGGACCCCGCCGCCACCTACATAATACCTATTAACCCCTATCCTGCCCCCCTACACCACCGCCACCTATAATAAATTTATTAACCCCTATCCTGCCCCCCCTACACCGCCGCCACCACTATAATAAAATTATTAACCCCTTAACCTAAGTCTAACCCCAACCCTAACACCCCCTAACAAATAAATTTTATTCTTATTAACTAAATTAATCCTATTTAAAACTAAATACTTACCTTTAAAATAAACCCTAATATAGCTACAATCTAACTAATAATTATATTGTAGCTATTTTAGGATTTATTTTTATTTTACAGGCAAATTTAAATTTATTCTAACTAGGTGCAAAAGCTATTAAATAGTTATTAACTATTTAATAGCTACCTAGATAAAATAAAGTCAAATTTACCTGTAAGATAAAAACTAACCTAAGTTACAATTACACCTAACACTACAGTATCATTAAATAAATTATTCCTATTTAAAAATAAATACTTACCTGTAAAATAAACCCTAAGATAGCTACAATGTAATTAATAATTACATTGTAGCTATTTTAGGATTTATATTTATTTTACAGGTAGCTTTGTATTTATTTTAACTAGGTAGAATAGTTATTAAATAGTTATTAACTATTTAATAACTACCTAGCTAAAAGAAATACAAATTTACCTGTAAAATAAATCATAACCTAAGTTACAATTAAACCTAACACTACACTATCATTAAATAAATTAAATTAATTAACTACAAATATCTACAATTAAATAAACTAACTAAAGTACAAAAAATAAAAAAAACGAAGTTACAAAAAATAAAAAAATATTACAAGATTTTTAATTTAATTACACTTAATCTAAGCCCCCTAATAAAATAACAAAGCCCCCCAAAATAAAAAAATGCCCTACCCTATTCTAAATTACAAAAGTTAACAGCTCTATTACCTTACCAGCCCTTAAAAGCCCCAAAGTAATCAGCTCTTTTGCATGTAAAAAAAAAAATACAACCCCCCCAACATTAAAACCCACCATTCACATACCCCTACTCTAACCCACCCAAACCCACCCAAACCTAACAATAACCCCCTGATCGGAACAGCCAATAGAATGCAAGCTCAATCTGATTGGCTGATTGGATCAGCCAATCGGATTGAACTTGAATCTGATTCGCTGATTCCATCAGCCAATCAGAATTTTCCTACCTTAATTCCGATTGGCTGATAGAATCCTATCAGCCAATCGGAATTCGAGGGACGCCATCTTGGATGACGTCCCTTAAACGAACCGTCATTCGTTGGGAAGTCGTCGGCCAGGATGGATGTTCCGCGTCGGCGGGATGAAGATGGAGCCGGAAGAAAGAAGATTGAAGATGCCGCTTGATAGAAGACTTCAGCCGGATGATGGACCTCTTCAGCCCCCGCTTGGATCAAGACTTCAGCCGGATGATGGACCTCTTCAGCCCCCACTTGGATCAAGACTTCAGCCGGATGATGGACCTCTTCAGCCCCCGCTTGGATCAAGACTTCAGCTGGATGATGGACCTATTCAGCCCCCGCTTGGGCTTGGATGAAGACTTTGGACCCTCTTCTGGACGGATCGGTGATACTTGGCGTGGTGAAGACAAGGTAGGGAGATTTTCAGGGGCTTAGTGTTAGGTTTATTTAAGGGGGGTTTGGGTTAGATTAGGGGTATGTGGGTGGTGGGTTGTAATGTTGGGGGGGGGGTATTGTATGTTTTATTTTACAGGCAAAAGAGCAGAATTCTTTGGGGCATGCCCCGCAAAAGGCCCTTTTAAGGGCTGGTAAGGTAAAAGAGCTTTTCAATTTTTATTTTAGAATAGGGTAGGGCATTTTTTTATTTTGGGGGGCTTTGTTATTTTATTAGGGGGCTTAGAGTAGGTGTAATTAGCTTAAAATTGTTGTAATATTTTTATAATGTTTGTAAAAATTTTTTTTATTTTTTGTAACTTAGTTCTTTTTTTATTTTTTGTACTTTAGTTAGTTTATTTAATTGTATTTATTTGTAGGTATTTGTATGTAATTAATTTATTGATAGTGTAGTGTTAGGTTTAATTGTAGATAATTGTAGGTATATTATTTAATTAATTTATTGATAGTGTAGTGTTAGGTTTAATTGTAACTTAGGCTAGGATTTATTTTACAGGTAATTTTGTAATTATTTTTACTAGGTAGCTATTAAATAGTTATTAACTATTTAATAGCTATTGTACCTAGTTAAAATAAATACAGAGTTGCCTGTAAAATAAATATTAATCCTAAAATAGCTACAATATAATTATAATTTATATTGTAGCTATATTAGGGTTTATTTTACAGGTTAGTATTTAGCTTTAAATAGGAATAATTTATTTAATAAGAAATAATTTATTTCGTTAGATAAAAATTATATTAAATTCAGGGGGGTGTTAGGGTTAGGGTTAGATTTAGCTTTAGGGGTTAATACATTTATTAGAGTAGCGGCGAGGTCCGATCGGCAGGTTAGGGGTTAATACTTGAAGTTAGGTGTCGGTGATGTTAGGGAGGGCAGATTAGGGGTTAATACTATTTATTCTAGGGTTTTTGAGGCGGGAGTGAGGCGGATTAGGGGTTAATAACTTTATTATAGTAGCGGTGAGGTCCGGTCGGCAGATTAGGGGTTAATAAGTGTAGGTAGGTGGCGGCGACGTTGGGGGCGGCAGATTAGGGGTTAATAAATATAATATAGGGGTTGGCGGTGTTAGGGGCAGCAGATTAGGGGTACATAGGGATAACGTAGGTTGCGGCGGAGTACGGAGCGGCAGATTAGGGGTTAATAATACTATGCAGGTGTCAGCGATAGCGGGGGCGGCAGATTAGGGGTTAATAAGTGTAAGGTTAGGGGTGTTTAGACTCGGGGTTCATCTTAGGGTGTTAGGTGCAGACATAGGAAGTGTTTTCCCATAGGAAACAATGGGGCTGCGTTACGAGCTGAACGCTGCTTTTTTGCAGGTGTTTTTTTTTCAGCTCAAACGGCCCCATTGTTTCCTATGAGGGAATCGTGCACAAGCACGTTTTTGAAGCTGGCCGCGTCCGTAAGCACTGCTGGTATTTAGCGTTGCAGTGGCGGTAAATATGCCTGTACGCTCCCTTTTTGGAGCCTAATGCAGCCCTTCTGTGAACTCTAAATACCAGCGGTATTTAAAAGGTGTGGGGGAAAAAAAGCATGCGTAGCCAACGCACCCCTTTGGCCACAGAACTCTAAATCTAGGCGTTAGTTAATAATAGTAAATTTATTTAGATTTATTTAATTAATATTTAAGTTAGGGTTAGACTTAGGTTTAGGGGTTAATAATTTTATTATAGGTTGTGGCGGTATAGGGGGGGCAGGATAGGGGTTGATAAATTTATTATAGGTGGCGACGGTGTAGGGGGGCAGATTAGGGGTTAATAAGTTTAATATAGGTGGCGGCGGGGTCCGGGAGCGGCGGTTTAGGGGTTAAATAATTTATTTAGTTGCGGCGGGGTACGGGATCCGCAGGATAGGGGTTAATAACTTTATTATAGGTGGCGGCGGTATAGGGGGGGCAGAATAGGGGTTAATAAATTTATTATAGGTGACGGCGGTATAGGGGGGGCAGCATAGGGGTTAATAGGTATAATGTAGGTGGCGGTGGGGTCTAGGAGCGGCGGTTTAGGGGTTAATAACTTTATTTAGTTGCGGGGGGCTCCGGGGGCGCCGGTATAGGGGGTATAACAGTGTAGTTTAGTGTGGGTGCTTAGTGACAGCTTATCAATAAAGCTGGGAAAAAGCCGAAGAGCAGCGCGATCGGATGAGTGATAACTTTCACAGTCCGCTGCTCATCGCCCCGTACTTGGTGCGCGGCTTTTCGACAGCTTTTTTGATAACTTTGGCGAATGTATTCAGGTCCGCGGCGGCGATGGTAGGTGAGCTTAGGCGAGCGTATTGGGCCGGCGAAGGTAGGTAAGTAGACACGTTGATAACTAGAGGCCAATGAGTACGAAGTAAATTAGAAAGTTGCTTAAAATTGCATGCTGTATCTGATTCAATAAAGAAAAACAACAACTGGGTTTTACTATTTCTTTAATCATAATCTTAGCCTTATCCCTAAACATAGCCTTAAAGGGACATTACATGTGTACAACTACAGTAGTAAGGTAACTACTCACCATTCTTTGTTTTTCCTCATGTGCCTGCAGCTCCTCAGGTGTTCTATTATTTTAACCCATTACAACTGCTGTTTAGTAAAGCTCCACATCTTCACACTGGGGTCTCCATATTGGCTCTTAAGGATTCTCGTACCCTGTGACTAAATTGGTGCATATTCACAGCTGAGTGATATTGTTGTCTCTTCCACAGCTGTATTATTGATAATTCCACTGCCTCCTCTGCAAAACAACTTCTGCAACTCACTTCCTCTTTCGGCCTGTCACAATGGACTAACTCCCCCACTCACAAAAGATGGTCACTCCCTTGATCTGAATTTTCAGCTATAGATGCACTAACTCAGACTTCACAAACTCACCTTTTCCTATTTTTGACCATCACTTCCTCACTTGTAACATCACCTCCCTCCCTATAACTCTCCCTCCTTCTACCCCTCAGACTAAACTTCACAGAAGTATCAAGTCACTAAATCAGCAACAGCTCACTTGCTCTCTTCAACCTCTTCTCTCTTCTATCCCCTCTTTTTCCTGTCCTGATGAATCTATCTGCCACTATAACTCCACCCTTACATTGGTCCTTGATAATCTGGCCCCACCTACCATAGCTCAGAAAACATACACTCATCCTCAGCCCTGGCATAGTCCTCTGACACGGTACCTACGTAGATGTTCCTGTACTGCTGAGAGACACTGGAGGAAATCTCGGCGTTCTGCTGACTTTCTTCACTATAAATTAATCTTGAACTCTTACTATTCTGCCCTTAATCTATATAAGCAACATGTCTTCTCCACTCTTATCTCTACTCTTTCTTCAAACCCAAAACGTCTGTTCTCCACAATCAATACTCTTCTCCGCCCACCCCCACCACCCACCACAACTTTTCTCTCAGCTCAAGATTTTGCAAGCTACTTCAACAACAAAATCGACTCCATCAGAAATGAAATCAGCTCTCAACATACTACCGGTCTCCCACCCCCTCAAAAGCTCACAATCATCCAAAACCCACATAGCCATAAATTTAGCTCTTTTGCCCCTGTTACAGAGGAAGACATTTCTGCCCTTATACTATCCTCTCACCTCACTACCTGTCCCTTCGACCCCATACCCTCACAACTACTCTCCTCCCTTTCTTCTGCCCTTACCCCTATACTTACACACATCTTCAACCTCTCCCTCAGCACTGGTATAGTTCCCTACATCTCTTAAACATGCATTAGTCACACCTATCCTCAAAAAACCTCTCGATCCAACCTCCCCATCCAACTACCGCCCTATTTCCCTACTCCCTCTTGCCTCAAAGCTTCTTGAAAAACTAGTATATGCACGTCTATCCCATTTCCTTACATTAAACTCCCTCCTTGATCCACTGCAATCTGGATTTCGCCCCCTTCACTCAACAGAGACAGCAATTGTTAAGGTTACCAATGACCTACGTACATCAAAATCCAAATGCCACTTCTCTCTACTTATCCTCCTTGATCTGTCTGCAGCCTTTGATACTGTCGACCACCCTCTTTTGCTCCATACCCTCCAATCCTTTGGCATCTGCGACACGGCTCTCTCTTGGTTCTCTTCTTATCTGTCTAACCGTACCTTTAGTGTAGCCTTCTCTGGGGCATCCTCTGCCCCGTTACCTCTTTCTGTTGGGGTACCGCAAGGCTCTATCCTTGGTCCCCTTCTCTTCTCAATCTACACTTCCTCAATAGGTTCCTTAATAAAGTCCCACTGGTTTCACTATCATCTGTATGCCGACTATACCCAAATCTACCTCTCTGCACCAGAACTATCTCCTTCCTTGCTAACCCGTGAGACACAACTAAGATTTTAATCCACTCTCTCATCCTTTCCCGCCTTGACTACTGCAACTCCATCCTCTCTGTTCTCCCTAGCTGCCGCCTAGCTCCTTTAAATCCACAATGAATGCCTCTGCCAGGCTCATCTTCCTTACACATCACTCTTCATCTGCCTCACCTCTCTGCCAATACCTTCACTGGCTTCCTCTTGCCTCCAGGATTAAACACAAAACTCTCTCTCTGACTTATAAAGCCCTCAATTGCATTGCTCCCCCCTACATCTCAGACCTTGGGGCCCATTTAACAAGCTCCGTAGGGAGCTTGTCGGACCGTGTTTCTGGCGAGTCTTCAGACTCGCCAGAAACACAAGCTATAGAGCTGCGGTCTAAAGACCACTGCTCCATAACCCTGTCCGTCTGCTCTGAGCAGGCGGACAGGAATCGCCAGAAATCAACCCGATCGAGTACGATCAGGTTGATTGACACCCCCCCTGCTGGCGCGAGTCTGCAGGGGACGGCGTTGCACCAGCAGCTCTTGTGAGCTGCTGGTGCAATGCTGAATACGGAGAGCGTATTGCTCTCCGTATTCAGCGAGGTCTTGCGGACCTGATCCGCAGTGTTGGATCAGGACCGCAAGACCTTTCTTAAATAGGGGCCCTTGTCTCCAGATACTCTCCCTCCCAACCCCTTCGCTCCGCTCATGATCTACTACTCTCCTCCTCTCTTGTAACCTCCCCACATTCCCCTTTAAAAGATTTCTCCAGACTGGCTCCCATCTTATGGAACTCTCTGCCTCGCTCCACAAGACTCTCCCCTAGTTTTAAAAGCTTCAAGTGCTCCCTGAAGACTCTACTATTCAGAGACGCATACAACCTACACTAACTTTCCTATCTCCACTGCTATCCCCTTAAACCCCATAGCATGTAAGCCTGATAATAATAATGATAATAATAACACGTGACAGAACGCGGAAGTAACAGCTGGCCAGACAGGCGAGGTAGAGAAGCTCCGTATATCACACAGTGTTACAGACGCAGGAGCGTCAGAAGATACAACAGCGTATAAGGTACTCACATTTGGGGATATACTTTTCCTTCCTTTTTTTACCCTCCACCTGCACAGTAGGAGACCGAGAAGAACAATCGGATCTATATTGGAGGAGGCAAAACATCCATATTAACATTGAGTGTCACTTTCTTTATACATATTTGAACTGTGCCAGCCGAGGATTATTTTGACTTATACCCACTAGTTTGGGAGATGTGTGCATACTGACAGACAAACGGCCTGCATTTTTCTGCTTTGTATGCTCATATGTGTTATGGGCTTATGCTATGCCAGAATTTTATGTGATATGACCCTGCATTTTTAACCCCTTAAGGACCAGCGACGTACCCTGTATGTCGCTGGCCTTTTTTTGGGACTTGATTGTTTTATAGCGTGGTCTTGCCACCAGCGTTGAGACTGCTCTATTCCACAAAGCCTGCTGGAGGGAGGGCATTAATAGCGTGTTCTTGCTAGACTTGTGCTATTATGTCCTGAAAAAACCCTTAACGACCAGTGACATACAGGGTACATTGTGGTCATTAAGGGGTTAAGTTGACATATAAGTGACCGGTCACTATATTTAGAGTATTTATGTTAATAAGCTTGAACCAATTTTATATCAATAAGCTTGAACATATTTTATAATATATATATTTTAATAATCAACATTTTTTAACATTTGAAGATATTTTCATATTATATATTGAGGTGACAGAAACTATTAACTTTTTTTGGAATTTAAGACAGCACTTTTTCATTACTTTTTCATTTCTAATAGAGTATTGCCTGCCAGCACTGTACAGATTCATTCATTGCTTTCACTTCTGAGATTGTAGCGTCCCTATTTAGTGTATTTGGATACATCTCTATATAGTCTATTAACTCTTACTGTATTGTTGTTAGATTCCTCTAGCTACTATTAGCGCTGACCCACTAAACCTTTTTTTCTTAGAATAATAATATTATGAGAAAGTGTGAATGAGTGACAGCGCTAACAAGCGCAGTTCTGAGAATTTAATAACTTCTAAAAGCTTGTTTGGAAATATCAAATGATTATGTATAGAAATATAAGTGTATTTGGAAGTAGGTTTGATATATGGTAATGGTTATTGGTACAAAAATATATTAGGTGAATACGCAAATATATAGGTTTATATGAAAAACACTAATGCAATAATTTGAATAAAAAGTAAAAATTTTACAGAAACATAAATAAATATTAAAATACATATAAAAACATAAGGGATGTCTCCCTTGAAAATGCGATACTTAGAAGTCAGATACGCTAAAATGCCTACTCTTAGAGGTAGTGGCCAATTGTACAAATATAGTGAAAAAGGACTCTCATCTCAAAGTGTCATTAAATGAGTGTGATGATGTATATACATGTCCCAGTATTAACCAATGTCTGTTAAGACTAAATAAAATTGCAGTCTGATATGGGATTTGTTTGTAAATAAGGTACCTTATTGATGCAAAATATTTTGGATGGCGTTATATTTTTCTTCAAATGATGAAAAAGAGATAATATACAAATACCTCAACTTTGGGATAGTTTTTTCACACTGCTTCCAAGCAGGAAATCCCCATGGTCTGTATACTTCTCAGATTAGTGCGGTCCTAGAGGTTTATATACAGTACATCTCAAACTGGTGCGGTCACAGCAGTCTATATACCTCTCAGATTGTTGCAGTAGCTGTGACACATAAACCTCTCAAGTTAGTGCGGTCACAATGATTTATATACCACTCTGTTTGGTGCGCTCAACAATGGTTTGTATATCTCTCCAATTGATGCACATACAGCGGTTTGTATACCTCTCAGGTTGATACAGTCTTGTGATGAGCCGTCTGGGCGTACTGATCCACAGTAAATTGTAGTGAAACAAATGGCAACAATATGTATCACCTTTGTTAGCAACAAATTGCTCTTTGTAGACTTGGATCTTTCTGATCAATGGTGAATACCACTAGTAGTGGATCTTCTTGAAATATCTGAACGATATGGGTAGGAAGCTGAAAACCAAGTTCATTGTGCTAGAACTCCTGTTCTCGTACAGCTGTCATTTTTCTGGTTTGAAATTCGCTGTACTTGAAGGCTGTTTGTACAAGTTGAACAATAGCACAGAGCAAAGTTAGGTATGGTCCTGGTCAATGCGTTTCGCCACTGGGGAGCTTTATCAAGACGTATGCCAATATATTTTTGTACCAATATCATTACCATACATATTTTCAAGACACTCGCCTCTGTCCACACCACTGCCTGACTGTGAGTTTCTTTGATGGACTGTTCCATTTTTTTGGATTGGTATTTACCGTTTTTACTTTCCAATAAACTGTGGATTTTACTTGCAATGAAACCTTGTGTGTAGTGCCTGCATTCTTTTCTACCAATATACATATTTTCAAACCTACTTCCAAATACACTTATATTTCTATACATAATCATTTGATATTTCCAAACTAGCTTTGTGAAGTTATCATTATATTCTCAGACCTGCGCTTGTTAGCGCTGTCACTCATTCACACTTTGTCTTATCCACTCAGATTCTCTTAGAAGGGGTTAATCGTTAGTGACAGCAAGGTCCACATTTTATCTTGGGCGCAATTCCTATATACAGTACTTAATACAAATAATAATATTATGCACTTCAATTTAGCCTGCACAATGCAGAAAAGGAGCCATACCTTTTTGTTTGGCAGTGGCTGCATTGCCCCTTTTTTGTATTTTGCATGTAACTTTTAAACTGTGTAAAAAAAACAAACATAAGCCTCCTACTGTCTATTAAGCAAGTAAAGCTGAAGCTCAAGATACAGCTGTCAAAAAGTCAGTAACAACATTGGTCTGTTAATGCTCACTGCTTGTGGCACCATACACTGTTAGAAAAAATACGCAAAAATTGTACCTTTAGGGGTACAACAGATTGTCACTGGGGCAGTTCCCTCAAAGGTACACCTGCTGTACCCTTTAACATGGGTACAAATTGGTTCCCCTTGCAGATTGTACTTTTCAAATGCAAATATGTACCTTTGGTGACTAGATTGGACCTCGGTGCTATGGTACCATAATGTACCCTTAAAAATGGTGCAAATTTGGCCTTTTAAGGGTACTGCCCCAGTGACAAGCCCTTTGTACCTCATGATGGCAAAAGTATTCTCAACACAGTATATTAAAATGCTGTTCCATCAAATGTATTATATGACATTCAAATATACATTCATTTAATGTGTACTTTTTCAGATAGTATTATAATAGCCACACTGCAGTTTTATAAGTTTGGTTAGTGTAGCCTAAGACTGCTACAGGAATTCTCGAAAGAACCAGGCTAAACAACAAGTTCCAAAAGGAGCTATTCAACATGTTTTATTTCACGCTGTACTAGACTCTAACAAAACCCCATTTAACTTAGGGTGACATGCCACATAAAACATAAATATATAGAAAACATATAGAAAACAACATGATAATAAAATATAACTCTAACAAAAGGAAGGGGGATTCAGGTAAGGGATAAACAATAAAACTCACAACCATACATTGAATTGTCACTCTATGAAAAATATATGCAAATACGTCTGTTTCCCCAGTACACATTTTGGTTATGAACCTTCTACCAAAAGATGGAGCTGTGCTGCACATGTCAAAGAACTTTCAACCAATAGATGGCGCTATGGCGTGTTACACAATGTCCATGTATGTGACTGGGGAACGGTTACATTTTTTTTAAAACAGGTTCTTAAACAGCTCTTGTTTATTTTATAGAGTTTAAAAAGAAAAAAATTCTCTGTAATTTTAGTTAATACATTTGCTTTATCTTTAAGAATTATCATCTTGATGTTTTAAATATAAACATTAAAATGTTAATTGCTTGTTTGCTATTTAGAACCAGCAACACAGTATCATTGAAGATATGGGTTATTAAGTATTTAAGGGTTATTAAGTATTTTTTGCTGCTTTGAACACTTCTTGCATATTACCAACAACCATTTAACATGAATAATTTTTTCTGTACAACATGTATGTTGAATTCATTTTTGGTGACTGGCAGTTATGGGCGAGATTACACATGCGGTGCAAGCTTCATAAAGTGCCAAAAGTCGGATAAACTAGCGATGTCCAGAAATGAGTGTAAATACGAATTTTTGGAGTCGCCAGTGACTTACGGCACATTAGAAACTGCCGGTGCCTAAGAAAATAAAAAAAAGGAAGTCAAATCTCCCGTAAAAGTCTAAAACGCCTCCCAAAAAGAAACCTGATGCGTAAAACCCCTATATCCGCCATCAAACCCATATCAGAACTAATAATACAAGTATTAACCTCTAAACCGACAACCCCCACAACACAATATGCCTAATTAAACTATTAACCCCTAATCCACCATTCACCCACATCGCGATCTACCTAATAAAAGTATTAACCCCTAAATCCACCAACCCCAACATCACAAACTACCTAAAAAATGTATTAACCCTTAATCCGCCATTAACCCACATCACAAAGTACCTATTAAAACTATTAACCCCTAATCCGCCATTAACCCACATCACAACAAACCTTATAAATCTATTAACCCCTAATCTGCCAAACCCAAACAATGCAATAATCCTAATAAAACTGTTAACCCCTAAACCGCCAAACCCACACAACGCAAATAACTAATTACTAAGCCCCCTAACCTAACACCCCCTAAATTAACCCCAATTACCTAAATTAAAAATACTAAGTTACAAACAATTAAAATAAAAAGGCTAACATTACTTAAAAATAAAAAATAAAAAAATTTAATTAATCTAAGATTACAAAAAATAAAAAAGTCTAGCATTACATAAAATAATAAACCAAATGATCAAAAATAAAAAAAATTAAACCTAATCCATATGAAAATAAAAAGCCCCCCAAAATAAAAAAAAATAATGGTAAACTACCTTTGAACAGCCAATAGGATTTCAGTAGCTCTCATCCTATTGGCTGATTTGAATTTAATGACTCAAATCAGCCAATAGGAATGCAAGTTACCCCATATTTAAATGCGTACCTTGAACCTTGAATTCAATCCTCAGTGTGCGGTGGTGATTGTACAAAGAGGATCTCCACTCCATGGCTCCGCGGTCGCTGGTCTTCAGTTCCGCCATCGCTAGTCTTCAGTTCCGCCGTTGCCGGTCTTCAGTGAGTACCTATCTGGGGGTTAGACTTAGACTTTTTTTTTATTTTTGGGGGGTTTGTTTTTTTTTAGATTAGGGATTTAATGGGCCTTTGAAAAAGAGCTGAATACCCCTTTAAGGGCAATGCCCATACAAATGCCCCAATGGGTAGTTTAGGATTTTTTAGTGTTAGTTTTTTTTTTATTTTGGGGGGTTTGGTGGGTGGGGGGTTTTAATATTAGAGCGGGGACTTAGTATTTTTTAAGGTAAAAGAGCTGTTTAACTTAGGGCAATGCCCTACAAAAGGCCCTTTAAGTGCTATTGGTAGTTTAGCATTAGATTAGGGGGTGTTTTTATTTTGGGGGCTGGTTTATTTTCATAGGGATTCGTTTTTTTTTTTATAATTTGGTTTATTATTTTATTTAATGTTAGACTTTTTTATTTTTTGGAATCTTAGATTTATTTAATGTTAGATTTTTTTTATTTTTATGTAATGTTAGCTTCTTTTATTTTAATTGTTTGTAACTTAGTATTTTTTAATTTAGGTAATAGGTCCCTTTAAGTGACATCATCCAAGATGGCGTTCCTTACATTCCTATTGGCTGAAAGCTTTCTATCAGCCAATAGGAATTAAAGGGGAAAAAATCCTATTGGCTGTTTCAATCAGCCATTAGGATTGAGCTCTCATTCTATTGGCTGATTGGATCAGCCAAAAGAATGAGAGCTCAATCCTATTGGCTGATTGGATCAGGCAATAGGATGAAAGCTCAATCCTATTGGCTGATTGCAACAGCCAATATGATGTTTTCCCCTTTAATTGCTATTGGCTGATAGAAATCTTTCAGCCAATAGGAATGTAAGGGACGCAATCTTGAATGACGTCACTTAAAGGGAACCTTCAGTTGACGCCGACTACCGTAAGAAGAGGATGCTCCATGCCGGATGTCTTGAAGATGGACCCGCTCCGCTCTGGATGGATGAAGATAGACGATGCCGTCTGGATGAAGACTTCTTCTCACTTGGATAAGGACTTCACCGGCTGGAGGAGGATGGATGTCCAGACTTCGATAACTGTAAGTGGATCGTCGGGGGTTAGTGTTAGTTTTTTTTAAGGGATTTTTGGGCAATGCCCATCCAAATGCCCTTTTCAGGGCAATGGTCTGCATAGGTTTATTTAAATAGGTTTTTATTTGGGGGGTTTGGTTGGTTGGGTTGTTTGCAATTTTTATTGCAATGTAAAAGAGCTGATTTCTTTGGGGCAATGCCCCGCAAAAGGCCCTTTTAAGGGCCATTGACAGTTTAGGGTAGGCTAGGGTTTTTTTTTATTTTGGGGGGGATTTTTTATTTTGATAGGGCTATTAGATTAGGAGTAATTCGTTTTTATTTTTGATTTCGTTTTTTATTTTTTGTAATTTAGTGTTTATTTTTTTTTTGTAACTTAGAAAATTGTATTTTAATAATTTAATTTATTTTTATTTTAGTGTAATGTTAGTTTTTAGTGTAAGGCAGGTTAGGTTTAAATTTACAGGTACGTTTGTATTTATTTTTACTAGGTAGTTATTAAATAACCATTTACTAACTAGTCTACCTAGTTAAAATAAATGCAAACTTACCTGTGAAATAAAAATAAAACCTAATATCTATTAGTTATATTGTAGCTAGCTTAGGATTTATTTTACAGGTAAGTAAGTATTTAGTTTTAAATAGGAATTATTTAGGTAATAATTCTAAGGTTTATTTAGCTTTATTTTAATTATATTTAAGTTAGGGTTAGGCTTAGGGTTAGGGTTATGCTTAGGGTTAGGGTTACGTAAGGGTTAGGGTTACGTAAGGGTTAGGGTTAGGTTTAGGGGTTCATATATTTATTTAGTGTAAGTGATGTTGGAGGCCAGAAGTTTAGGTGTTAATAACTTTAGTATAGTGGCGGCGACATTGGAGGTGGCAGATTAGGGGTTAATAAGTGTAGGTAGGGGGCGGCGATGTTGGGGGCAGCAGATTAGGGGTTAATAAGTGTAGGTAGGGGGCGGCGATATCGGGAGCGGCAAATTAGGGGTTAATAGTTTTAAGTGGCGGCGATGTTAATGGCGGCAGATTAGGGGTTAATAAGTGTATTTAGGTGGCGGCGATGTTAGGGGCAGCAGATTAGGGGTTAATAACTGTATGTAGGTGGCGGCGATATCGGGAGCTGCAGATTAGGGGTTAATAGTTTTAAGTGGCGGCACTTAAATAGATGTTAAGGGCGGAAGATTAGGGGTTAATAACATTATGTAGGTGGCGGCAGATTAGGAGTGTTTGACGTGGTTTTTATGTTAGGGTGTTAGGTTTAAACATAACTGTTTATTTCCCCATAGACATCAATTGGGCTATGTTACGGAGCTTTTGTTTCCGCTATCGCAGGTGTTAGGCTTTTTTTTGTCTGCTCTCCCCATTGATGTCTAGGGGGAAATCGTGCACGAGCACGTCAAAGCAGCGCTTGATTTCGGTGCGTTATGGGGTTCAACGCCACTATATTGCCCGCGCAAGCCTGCTTTTTGTAAACTTGTAATAGCAGCACTATAGGGAGGTGAAATTGGTTAATTAGATGTTTTGCAATGTGAGGGTTGGCGGATTAGGGTTTAATATAGTTTATTAGTTATTGTGGTGGGAGTAGGCAGTTGGCAGGTAGATAGATATTGCGCATGCGTTAGGTGTTAGTTAATATTTTCAGGCAGTTATGGGAGTTACGGTGCTAACATTTTCAGCACAAGGCTTGCTGCGCCTGCCTATGTGTGGCGAGTTGAAAATGGAGTAAAATTTCTCCATTTTCACCGCGTAAGTCATGCGCTGAATATGTGATTATCTACTTGCGATGCGGTTCTGTTAGCTTATGGGAGTAAAAATTGCGGGCGACGGGTGAAACATACGTGCTGCATTTATATGCGGCACTGTATATGTGATACTAAAACCGTGGAAAAAACGGAGTTGCAGGCTTTTGCGGGAGACGCTGCATATGTAATCTTGCTCTATGTGTTCAATTAATAATTGAGGTGCTCAAATTATATGGACTTGCAGGGTTTGGCAGCCTTGAACTACCCACCCCCCTCCACATTTTACCTTTTTGGGGGGATTAAATTATACAGACATGGACCCTTTGACACTTGGAAACATATTTGTACCTTATTTACCACTAAATGATACATATTAGTTCCTTAAGTTGTAATTATGATCCATTGAGGGTACAATCACAGCAGTTGTACCCTAAGTGTTCACAAACGGACCCCAACCGTCCCTTTTTTCTGACAGTGTATGCAATATTATGTGGGCTCCAAGATGGCTGCACTTTACCAAGCAGCACCTATAGTGAGCTAAAATACGAGGTCAGCTGCCATTTGCACTGTAACTATGTGTAACTCCTTCTTTTATAACAGCTCAAGGTACTATTCAATTTAACAAAATAAATAATATTGTACATTTCAAGCAGCATATTAAAAATTAAACATTCTCTTATGACTCCTCTATTTCATATTTTCTGTAAATGTATAGACATAAAATGTATCTGTAATATTTACTTGATACAAGCTGCATTAATTTAAAACTGTGATTCTTTGTTCGATTATTTCCCTCAACTTAATTTTGAAAACCTGTGTTAACTTTAGATAGCTTTGTTAGAATATTGGTAACTCACATATTTGAGGTTACCAGGACAACTAAAAGTCATTGAAGTCATTTGAAGTCCATTTAACAGTGTGTGTGAATTTTTGTACTGAATACTGATCAGAATTTAAGCCTCCTATTTACTCGTTAGCTTTGTGGCCTGTTGTCTGTGTTGTCTTGACACCTTTGATTTTATCAAGTCATGACACAGAGAGCTTATCAGGAATTAACTTGTGTAACAAAAATACAAGATAATTACAGAAAACAAGTTTCACTAGTAAAACTTTTAAGATTTGTTTAAGTGGCATGCATATATCTTTTATAATGCGTTCTTTTTTTCCCCTTTTTCAGCATATATAGGTAGCTTTTGTACTCTGGACAGATTTGTTTAGCCTAATTATTACTTGGTGCATTGCTATAAAATAGTTTTCTGAGAAGGTGAACATTTTCAAATGATTCTTTTTCTATATAAGCTATAGAACTGTATTCCTCTGATAAGACAATTCTCCCAAGATAGAAATTTTTGTGAAGTGTCAAAACACTATACCCCTTGCAATTACAGTAATTCCTCTTGTACGGTAAGTTGCATGGGAACATACTGATATGAAAGATTCTGCAACAAGACAGATTATAGTAATTTGCTTCAGATACAAAGAGCAAAAGGCTGTTGTACAAAGAAAATATCTTCACTACAGTACACAAGAAATGTTGCTTAGGAATACAGTTTTTAAGGAAATAGAAAAGTTTCAACCATATTCTCTACCTTAGAGCCTGGTTTCTCAACAGCCGGGCCACAGCCCAGTACCGGGCCTTGACAGCCCACCTGGTGGGCCATGACCTGAAATGACCCCACTGGGAACTGTGACAGGCCTGCCGCTCTATACATAAGAAATAACGGGCAGGCCTGTCAGAGTGCCAGTGCACATGTGTGTGTGTGTGTGTGTGCACTGTGCACATACAGTGACAGTTTAGTGGGAGGACAGGAGCAGATAGGTCTGGACCTAGGCACCGCAGTTAAAGGGACACTGAACCCAATTTTTTTCTTTTGTAATTCAGAAAGAGCATGCAATTTTAAGCAACTTTCTAATTTACTCCTATTATCAATTTTTCTTCGTTCTCTTGCTATCATTATTTGAAAAAGAAGGCATCTAAGCTTTATTTTGGTTTCAGTACTCTGGACAGCACTTTTTTATTGGTGGATGAATTTATCCACCAATCAGCAAGGACAACCCAGGTTGTTCACCAAAAATGGGCCGGCATCTAAACTTACATTTTTTGCATTTCAAATAAAGATACCAAGAGAATGAAGAAAATTTGATAATAGGAATAAATTAGAAAGTTGCTTAAAATTTCATGCTCAATCTGAATCATGAAAGAATTTTTTTGGGTACAGTGTCCCTTTAAGTGATACCAACCAATTGACACCAATGAATGTATATATTTTATTTCCCCACTTATACCAATGCATTAATAAAAATGTACCGGGCCTTGAGTTCATTTGGGTTGGGAACCACTGCCTTAGAGGGTGATAGATTTGCTTTGTGGTACACTTGATGCACTGGAATTTGAAATATATGTGAAACCCTTTGTTTATTTTGTATATCATTATGGCACAACAATTTAAAGGATAGAAAGGTCAAAACAAACATACATGGAATAATGTATCCAATAAACTTCCATTACCAAAAATGCTTCCAGTAAAAGTTATTATTGTTTCAACAGCATACGCACATATGCTATAGAGCATCAAGATTCAAACGCCATGCCTGCTCAGAGAACTGGATGTGGTGTATTGTGTAAACTTAATTTGTGTCATGCAAGCCACTTCTGACTCCCTGAGAAGTTGTGGTGTTTGAATGCTGGTGCACAGGGCACTTACAGCATTTATGCGTATGCCATGGAAAATCAGTAACACATTTAATAAAAGCATAGGCGGCTCTACCATTAGACCAAATAGGCAGTCGTCTAGGGCCTCGCTTAAACACGGCCCTCACAGTGTGTCTCTATCTTCATGTGGGGAATTTTTTATGTTAAGCATGTGCATGGTATGTGGATGAGCGATAGAAGCATAGGAAGAACTTGTGAGCTCTGTCCATACATATTCCATAATGCAGTGCTGCAAGAGGAAAGGTGTGGCTGAGGAGTTATATTGCACACCTTCCTATCCTGCATGTCTAAATGCCAACCCTGTTGTCTCCTTAATGTCTCAAAACATGAGTAGCATGAGGAACAGTTATGATGTGCCGTGTGAATCGCACACAGCAAGTAGACATATGCAGGTGTGATTGAGAGGAGGAGAATAGAGATTAGCCTGCTCAATTGAAAAACCTGAGAATGTGAGAACTAGTTACACACTTCTTAGAGAAGCAGGTAGTATGGGATATCCTGTTTAAGGAGTTTCAGAGGATAATCCTGTCTGTAATGCTGATGATGAATAAAAACAATATAAAAAATTTAAAAAAACATCTGCCCTTCCTTTACTTGCTACATTCTCTTTCTGCGCTGTTCTCTCCTCACTCTTTATCTTCTCTCTCTCTCTCTTATCCTGCCCCTATTCCTTTTTTTCCTTTTTCTCTCTCCCCTTCACTCTTTTTTTTTACTATCTCCCTGTCTTTCTCTTTACTCTCTTTATCCACTCCCTCCTTTAGTTTCTTCAATTTCTCTTTTCATGATCTCCCTTATCTCTATCTGCCCATCTATATTCTATAAACACTCTCTCCTTCCTTCTCTTTCTTATATCTTTGCTTTTTTTATTTTCTCTCCACTCTCTCTCTCTTTTCTGTTTTTCTCCACTCTCTCTCTCTCTCTCTCTCTCTCTCTCTCTCTCTCTCTCTCTCTCTCTCTCTCATCTTCCCTCATTTCATTCTCCCTTCCCTCTCTCCCCTCTCTCTCTGCCCTCTCTCTTCCCACTTTTTCTCTGCCCTTTCTTTTCCCACTCTCTCTCTTTCTCCCTTCTCTTTCTTTTCTCTCTATCCTTCTATGTACCCTTCTCCCTCTATACTTTGGGGCCTATTCATTATGTGTCGGTCCGACATGATCCGATCAGCTGGTCATGTCCGACAGACATCGCTGAATGCGGAGAGCAATACACTCTCCGCATTGAGCATTGCACCAGCAGCTCTTGTGAACTGCTGGTGCAACACCGCCCCCTGCAGATTCACGGCCAATTGTCAATCAACCCGATTGTGTTCGATCGGGTTGAATTGCGGCGATGTCTGTCCGCTTCCTCAGAGCAGGCAGACAGGTTATGGAACAGCGGTCATAACGGAACTTGATAGATAGGCCCCTTTATCTTCTTTTCTCTTCTAATCTCCCTCTTCAAACTCTGTTGTCTCTCCCTACTCTTTTCTTCTCTATTCTTTCTCTATTTTTCTTTCTCTGTCTCTCCACTCTCCACTCCTCTTTCTGTCTTTGTACACTATCTTCACATTATTTCCTCTTTCTCTCTCTACTTTCTAATTCTCTCTACTTTCTCTCTTGTCTCTCTTTTTTATTTCCTTTTTTACTTTCCACTCTATCATTCTTCCTTTACTACTTCCTTTCTCTCTTTCTGTCACTCCTTCTTTCTGTCTCTACTCTGTTAAATCTATTTTCTTTATCTCTCTCCCTTCTTTTCTCTCCATACATTTCAATACTCTTTTTTTCTCTCTTTTCTCTCTCCTTCTTTTACCAATCTCCAATCAACCTCTCCCCTTGCTTCCTCCTTTCTTTACCCTCTCTATTCACTCCTTTTCCATTTTCTCTCTTTCTACATTTTCATGCTACTTTCTTTTCCCTTTCACTTAACTCTCTTCTAATTATTCTTCTCTCTTCATTTGCTCTATTTCTCTTGTTAAGTGTGTTCAGTCCACGGGTCATCCATTACTTGGGATATATTCTCCTTCCCAACAGGAAGTTGCAAGAGGATCACCCAAGCAGAGCTGCTATATAGCTCCTCCCCTCACATGTCATATCCAGTCATTCTCTTGCAACCCTCAACAAAGAAGGAGGTCGCGAGAGGAGCTGGAGTTTTTTTACTTAACTATTCTTCAATCAAAAGTTTGTTATTTTAAATGGCACCGGAGTGTGCTGTTTTTTCTATCTCAGGCAGTATTTGGAAGAAGAAACTGCCTGCGTTTTTTTTCTATGATCTTAGCAGGCGTAACTAAGATCCACTGGCTGTTCTCGACATTCTGAGGAGTGGGGTAACTTCAGAAACTGGGAATAGCATGCGGGGTCCTCCGCAAATGAGGTATGTGCAGTACTTTAATTTCTGGGAATGGAATTGACTAAGAAAATACTGCTGTTACCGTATGATGTAAGTACAGCCTTAAATGCAGTAGTGGCAACTGGTATCAGGCTGATAAATGTATGCGCAGTCTAGTTATTTTCTAGGGACTAGAATTTGACTGAGAAAATATTGTTAAAACTGAAATAATTCTTAAGCCTTATCTGCAGTGGTAGTGACTGGTAGCAGGCTTAGTGATAACTTTGCATGACATTGGAAAATGTTATTTTTTAATAAAACGTTTACTGGCATGTTATTCGTTTTGTGAGGTACTTTGGTGATAAATCTCTTTGGGCATGATTTTTTTCCACATGGCTGACATATATTTTCTGCATGGTAACCGTTATATCAGGGCTCCCACTGTTGTGATAGGATTGGGAGGGACCTTGTTTTAGCGCCTTGTTGCGCAGTTAAAATTCTAGCACAGTCTTCCTGCTTCTTCCTCTTTGATCCAGGACGTCTCAAGAGAGTACAGGGGTCTGCAAAAGTCATTTTTGAGGGAGGTAATCAGTCACAGCAGATCTGTGACAGTGTGCTTGACTGTGATTAAAAGCGTTAAATCTTAATTGATATCCGTTTTATCCGTTTTGGGTATTGAGGGGTTAATCATCCTATTGCTAATGGGTGCAATCCTCTGCTGATTTTACACTTCTTGTTAAGAATTGTTTTAATTCTATCTGTATTTTTAAAGCGCTGCAGCGTTTTTTATATTGCTTGTAAACTTATTGAAAGTGATTTCCAAGCTTGCTAGTTTCATTGCTAAATCTGTTTAAACATGTCTGATTCAGAGGAAACTGTTTGTTCATCATGTTCAAAAGCCAATGTGGAGCCCAATAGAACGATGTGTACCAATTGTATTGATATTGCTTTGAATAAAAGTCAATCTGTACCGATAGAGAAACTTTCACCAGACAACGAGGGGGAAGTTATGCCGCCTAACTCTCCTCACGTGTCAGTACCTGCGTCTCCCGCTCGGGAGATGCGTAGAATTGAGACGCCTAGTACATCTAGGCCCTTACAAATCACTTTACATGATATGGCTAATGTTATGAAAGAAGTATTATATAATATGCCCGAATTGAGGGGCAAGCGCGATAGCTCTGGGTTAAGGACAGAGCGCGCTGATGACACGAGAGCCATGTCTGATACTGCGTCACAATTTGCAGAACATGAGGACGGTGAGCTTCATTCTGTCGGTGACGGTTCTGATCCGGGGAGACCGGATTCAGAAATTTCAAATTTTAAATTTAAGCTTGAGAACCTCTGTGTGTTACTAGGGGAGGTATTAGCGGCTCTGAACGATTGCGACACGGTGGCAATCCCAGAGAAATTATGTAGGTTGGATAGATACTATGCAGTACCGGTGTGTACTGACGTCTTTCCTATACCAAAAAGACTTACAGAAATTATTAGTAAGGAGTGGGATAGACCCGGTGTGCCTTTTTCCCCTCCCCCGATATTCAGAAAAATGTTTCCTATAGACGCCACCACACGAGACTTATGGCAGACGGTCCCTAAGGTGGAGGGAGCAGTTTCTACTTTAGCAAAGCGTACCACTATCCCGGTGGAGGATAGCAGTGCTTTCTCAGATCCAATGGATAAAAAGTTAGAGGGTTATCTTAAGAAAATGTTTGTTCAACAGGGTTTTATATTGCAGCCTCTTGCATGCATTGCGCCTGTCACGGCTGCAGCGGCATTCTGGTTTGAGTCTCTGGAAGAGGCGATTCGCACAGAGCCATTGGATGAGGCTTTGCGCAGAGTTAGAACCCTTAAGCAAGCTAATGCGTTTGTTTCAGATGCCGTAGTACATCTAACCAAACTTACGGCTAAAAATTCCGGATTCGCCATACAGGCGCGCAGGGCACTCTGGCTTAAATCCTGGTCAGCGGATGTAACTTCCAAGTCTAAGCTACTTAACATTCCTTTCAAAGGGCAGACCTTATTCGGGCCCGGCTTGAAGGAAATTATTGCTGACATTACGGGAGGTAAGGGCCACGCCCTTCCTCAGGACAGGGCCAAGCCAAAGGCCAAACAGTCTAATTTTCGTGCCTTTCGTAACTTCAAGGCAGGAGCAGCATCAACTTCCTCTGCTCCAAAACAGGAAGGAACTGCTGCTCGTTCCAGACAGGGTTGGAAAGGCAACCAGTCATGGAACAAGGGCAAGCAGGCCAGAAAGCCCACTTCCGCCCCCAAGACAGCATGAAGACAGGGCCCCCTATCCGGAGACGGATCTAGTGGGGGGCAGACTTTCTCTCTTCGCCCAGGCTTGGGCAAGAGATGTGCAGGATCCCTGGACGTTGAAGATTATATCTCAGGGATACCTTCTGGATTTCAAAACCTCTCCTCCACAAGGGAGGTTCCATCTTTTGAGGTTATCAACAAACCTAGTAAAGAGAGAGGCATTTCTACAATGTGTACAAGACCTCTTAATCATGGGAGTGATCCACTCAGTTCCGCGATCGGAACAGGGACAGGGATTTTACTCAAATCTATTTGTGGTTCCCAAAAAAGAGGGAACCTTCAGGCCAATCTTGGACTTAAAGATCTTAAACAAATTCCTAAGGGTACCATCGTTCAAGATGGAAACCATTCAAACCATCCTACCCATGATCCAAGAGGGTCAATACATGACCACAGTGGACTTAAAGGATGCTTACCTTCACATACCGATTCACAAAGATCATTATCGGTACCTAAGGTTTGCCTTTCTAGACAGGCATTACCAGTTTGTGGCTCTTCCCTTTGGGTTAGCCACGGCCCCGAGAATTTTTACGAAGGTTCTGGGCTCACTTCTGGCGGTACTAAGACCACGAGGCATAGCGGTGGCTCCGTACCTAGACGACATTCTGATACAAGCGTCAAGTTTTCAGAATGCAAAGTCTCATACAGAGATAGTTCTTGCATTTCTGAGGTCGCATGGGTGGAAAGTGAACGTGGAAAAGAGTTCTCTGTTACCACTCACAAGGGTTCCTTTTCTAGGGACTCTTATAGATTCTGTAGAGATGAAGATTTACCTGACGGAGTCCAGGTTATCAAAGATTCTCAATGCTTGCCGTGTCCTTCATTCCATTCCAAGCCCATCAGTAGCTCAGTGCATGGAGGTAATCGGCTTAATGGTCGCGGCAATGGACATAGTGCCATTTGCGCGCCTGCATCTCAGACCGCTGCAACTATGCATGCTCAGTCAATGGAACGGGGATAACTCAGATCTGTCCCCTTTGCTAAATCTGGACCAGGAGACCAGATATTCTCTTCTCTGGTGGTTGTCACCGGTTCATCTGTCCAAAGGAATGACCTTTCGCAGACCAGATTGGACGATTGTAACAACGGATGCCAGCCTTCTAGGCTGGGGACCAGTCTGGAATTCCCTGAAAGCTCAGGGTTCGTGGACTCAGGAGGAGAAACTCCTTCCAATAAACATTCTAGAATTAAGAGCAATATTCAATGCCCTTCTAGCTTGGCCTCAGTTAGCAAAACTGAGGTTCATCAGATTTCAGTCGGACAATATCACGACTGTGGCTTACATCAATCATCAAGGGGGAACCAGGAGTTCCCTAGCGATGTTGGAAGTCTCGAAGATAATTCGCTGGGCAGAGTCTCACTCTTGCCACCTGTCAGCGATTTACATCCCAGAGAGAGAACTGGGAGGCGGATTTCCTAAGTAGTCAGAATTTTCATCCGGGAGAGTGGGAACTTCACCCGGCGGTATTTGCTCAACTGATTCGTCGTTGGGGCGAACCGGATCTGGATCTCATGGCATCTCGCCAGAACGCGAAGCTTCCTTGTTACGGATCCAGGTCCAGGGACCCGGGAGCGGTGCTGGTAGATGCATTAGCAGCCCCTTGGGTTTTCAACATAGCTTATGTGTTTCCACCATTTCCGTTGCTACCTCGACTGATTGCCAGGATCAAACAGGAGAGGGCATCGGTAATTCTGATAGCGCCTGCGTGGCCACGCAGGACCTGGTATGCAGACCTAGTGAACATGTCATCCTGTCCACTATGGTCTCTTCCTCTGAGGCAGGACCTTCTACTTCAGGGTCCTTTCAACCATCCAAACCTAATTTCTCTGAGGCTGACTGCCTGGAAATTGAACGCTTGATTCTATCAAAGCGTGGGTTTTCGGATTCGGTTATTGATACATTAATACAGGCTCGGAAACCTGTGACCAGAAAGATTTACCATAAGATATGGCGTAAATATTTATATTGGTGCGAATCCAAGAGTTACTCATGGAGTAAGGTTAGGATTCCTAGGATATTGGCTTTTCTACAAGAGGGTTTAGAAAAGGGTTTATCCGCTAGTTCTCTAAAGGGACAGATTTCAGCTCTGTCTATTCTTTTACACAAACGTCTGGCAGAGAATCCAGACGTCCAGGCCTTTTGTCAGGCTTTGGCTAGAATTAAGCCTGTGTTTAAAGCTGTTGCTCCTCCGTGGAGCTTAAACTTGGTTCTTAAAGTTCTTCAGGGTGTTCCGTTTGAACCCCTTCATTCCATTGATATTAAGCTTTTATCTTGGAAGGTTTTGTTTTTGATGGCTATTTCCTCGGCTCGAAGAGTCTCTGAGTTATCTGCCTTACATTGTGATTCTCCTTATCTGATCTTTCATTCAGACAAGGTAGTACTGCGTACTAAACCTGGGTTTTTGCCTAAGGTTGTTTCTAACAGGAATATCAATCAAGAGATTGTTGTTCCATCATTATGTCCTAATCCTTCTTCAAAGAAGGAACGTCTTTTGCATAATCTAGACGTGGTCCGTGCTCTGAAGTTCTACTTACAGGCAACTAAAGATTTTAGACAAACTTCTTCTCTGTTTGTCGTTTACTCTGGACAGAGGAGAGGTCAAAAGGCTTCGGCTACCTCTCTCTCTTTTTGGCTTCGTAGCATAATACGTTTAGCCTATGAGACTGCTGGACAGCAGCCTCCTGAAAGAATTACAGCTCGTTCCACTAGAGCTGTGGCTTCCACCTGGGCCTTTAAGAATGAGGCCTCTGTTGAACAGATTTGCAAGGCTGCAACTTGGTCTTCACTTCATACTTTTTCCAAATTTGACACTTTCGCTTCTTCGGAGGCTGGTTTTGGGAGAAAGGTTCTACAGGCAGTGGTTCCTTCTGTTTAATGTTCCTGCCTTGTCCCTCCCATCATCCGTGTACTTAGCTTTGGTATGGGTATCCCATAAGTAATGGATGACCCGTGGACTGAACACACTTAACAAGAGAAAACATAATTTATGCTTACCTGATAAATTTATTTCTCTTGTAGTGTGTTCAGTCCACGGCCCGCCCTGTCTTTTTAAGGCAGGTTCTAAATTTTAAAATTATAACTCCAGTCACCACTGCACCCTATAGTTTCTCCTTTCTCGTCTTGTTTCGGTCGAATGACTGGATATGACATGTGAGGGGAGGAGCTATATAGCAGCTCTGCTTGGGTGATCCTCTTGCAACTTCCTGTTGGGAAGGAGAATATATCCCATAAGTAATGGATGACCCGTGGACTGAACACACTACAAGAGAAATAAATTTATCAGGTATGCATAAATTATGTTTTTCTCTCTCTTCAATATTTCCTTCTCTATAATTCTCTCTGTTCACTTTCTCCACTCTATCCTTTCTTTCATGTTCACTCTGACTCTTCACTCTTTCCTCTTCTCTTCCTCCATCATGCGCTCTCTATACAGGTATATATATTAACAGATATATATATATATAGAAATATCTATTAAAAAATACTTAAAACATTTTACCGTATTTGAAGAACATTGGAATGTAAAATATATATATATATATATATATATATATATATATATATATATATATATATATATATATATATATATATATACAGGTGGCCCTAGTTTTACAACGGTTCAATTACACCGTTTCAGAATAACAACCTTTTTTTCCAGTCATGTGACTGCTATTGAAAAGCATTGAGAAGCAGTGCATTTATTAAAATAGCCAGTAGGTGGATCTGTCCGCTTG
Source organism: Bombina bombina (assembly GCF_027579735.1). Classification (NCBI taxonomy): domain Eukaryota; kingdom Metazoa; phylum Chordata; class Amphibia; order Anura; family Bombinatoridae; genus Bombina; species Bombina bombina. Next base: position 912,680,608 of record NC_069502.1, on the reverse strand, counting down.
TGTTGCAGCAAAGCCAAGCAAGCTGAAAGTAATCAGTTTAACCAGACCTGAGCTATCGAGCAGATTTCAAAGGAACAAGATCTTTCTGTCTATAAATCAGTCCATATTGGAATTCATAGAAAGAACTGTTTGCAGAAAAATGCAAGTGAAGTCTATGTTGTGTGATTATTTTATTAGGTTTATAATGCTGTTTAGCAAATGTTTTTGTTCATTTAACTTAGTTTAATTATATATTCTGTGTTGTGGGATTATTTTATTAGGTTTATAATGCTGTTTAGCATTTAAAGTCTTCATTTCAAAGCTTTAAAAATAATGTATTAGGTGTTACTTATGACAATTTTGAAAGGGGCCTGGAACATATCTCCCTCACTTCCCATTGACTTACATTATAAACTGGGTTTCAATTTACAACGGTTTCGATTTACAACCATTCCTTCTGGAACCTAACCCCGGCGTAAACTGAGGGCTACCTGTATATATATATATATATATATATATATATATATATATATGTACACACACACATACTGTATACATACATAAACATATTTAAATGTGTATATATATATATATATATATATATATATATATATATATATATATATATATACACATATATATATACACATATATATATATACACATATATATATATATATATATATATATATATATATATATAGTTACATTTTTCACAGAGGGCTGTAACTTAGAGTGTGTTTATCCATCTTATATATTTGTTTATGATTGGCCAATTTAGGACTAGTTTACAAGTGGCAGGTTTACATTAGCGTACGCAATATTGAAATATTGCGCCCACATTAACTAGCGCTTATATTACAATTTGAAAGTAAATATGAACGGTCAAGTGCAGTCGCATTTTATGCTTGTCGGGTTAGCACGACTGAAAACCTTGCATAAAAGATGAGAAGTTAAAAAAAAGTTGCACCAAGCACAGCATTAATAAATTAAAATACAGCTAGACTCATAGATACACTATCTGATAAAAAGTATTCACATAAAAATTAATAAAATAAAGTTAAAAGGGTTGGGGTAATGGTTAGGGATGGGCGAATGTGCATTTTTAATATTTTTAATGTGCTCCAATAGTCTTACTTTGTATGGTCTTTTTGATCTGCCTATATATTTTAGTTTACAACTGCATTCTAATAAGTAAACTGTATATTTGGTTTTGCAAGTGGTTAGTGCATTTATTGTACAAATTGTATTATTAACACTTGAGGTAACTGACTTTGTAGGTTTATTACATGATTACATTTAAAAAAAACAACACTTTTTTGTTTTAGCCAGTTTTCTCCAACATAGGTGTGTCCGGTCCACGGCGTCATCCTTACTTGTGGGATATTCTCTTCCCCAACAGGAAATGGCAAAGAGCCCAGCAAAGCTGGTCACATGATCCCTCCTAGGCTCCGCCTACCCCAGTCATTCTCTTTGCCGTTGTACAGGCAACATCTCCACGGAGATGGCTTAGAGTTTTTTAGTGTTTAACTGTAGTTTTTTTTATTCAATCAAGAGTTTGTTATTTTAAAATAGTGCTGGTATGTACTATTTACTCTGAAACAGAAAAGAGATGAAGATTTCTGTTTGTAAGAGGAAAATGATTTTAGCAACCGTTACTAAAATCCATGGCTGTTCCACACAGGACTGTTGAGAGGAATTAACTTCAGTTGGGGGAACAGTGAGCAGTCTTTTGCTGCTTGAGGTATGACACATTCTAACAAGACGATGTAATGCTGGAAGCTGTCATTTTTCCTATGGGATCCGGTAAGCCATTTTTATTCAGACAGTAAATAAGGGCTTCACAAGGGCTTATTAAGACTGTAGACATTTTCTGGGCTAAATCGATTCATATATACACATATTTAGCCTTGAGGAATCATTTAATCTGGGTATTTTTGTAAAATAATATCGGCAGGCACTGTTTTAGACACCTTATTCTCTAGGGGCTTTCCCTAATCATAGGCAGAGCCTCATTTTCGCGCCGGTATTGCGCACTTGTTTTGAGAAGCATGACATGCAGTCGCATGTGTGAGGAGCTCTGATACATAGAAAAGACTTTCTGAAGGCGTCATTTGGTATCGTATTCCCCTTTGGGCTTGGTTGGGTCTCAGCAAAGCAGATACCAGGGACTGTAAAGGGGTTAAAGATAAAAACGGCTCCTGTTCCGTTATTTTAAGGGTTAAAGCTTGGTGTGCAATACTTTTAAGGCTTTAAGACACTGTGGTGAAATTTTGGTGAATTTTGAACAATTCCTTCATACTTTTTCGCAATTGCAGTAATAAAGTGTGTTCAGTTTAAAATTTAAAGTGACAGTAACGGTTTTATTTTAAAACGTTTTTTGTACTTTGTTATCAAGTTTATGCCTGTTTAACATGTCTGAACTACCAGATAGACTGTGTTCTGAATGTGGGGAAGCCAAGGTTCCTTCTCATTTAAATAGATGTGATTTATGTGACACTGAAAATGATGCCCAAGATGATTCCTCAAGTGAGGGGAGTAAGCATGGTACTGCATCATTCCCTCCTTCGTCTACACCAGTCTTGCCCACTCAGGAGGCCCCTAGTACATCTAGCGCGCCAATACTCCTTACTATGCAACAATTAACGGCTGTAATGGATAATTCTATCAAAAACATTTTAGCCAAAATGCCCACTTATCAGCGCAAGCGCGACTGCTCTGTTTTAGATACTGAAGAGCATGAGGACGCTGATGATAATGGTTCTGAAATGCCCCTACACCAGTCTGAGGGGGCCAGGGAGGTTTTGTCTGAGGGAGAAATTTCAGATTCAGGGAAAATTTCTCAACAAGCTGAACCCGATGTGATTACATTTAAGTTGGAACATCTCCGCGCTCTGCTTAAGGAGGTATTATCCACTCTGGATGATTGTGAGAATTTGATCATCCCAGAGAAACTATGTAAAATGGACAAGTTCCTAGAGGTCCCGGGGCTCCCAGAAGCTTTTCCTATACCCAAGCGGGTGGCGGACATTGTAAATAAAGAATGGGAAAGGCCCGGTATACCTTTCGTCCCTCCCCCCATATTTAAAAAATTGTTTCCTATGGTCGACCCCAGAAAGGACTTATGGCAGACAGTCCCCAAGGTCGAGGGAGCGGTTTCTACTTTAAACAAACGCACCACTATACCCATAGAAGATAGTTGTGCTTTCAAAGATCCTATGGATAAAAAATTAGAAGGTTTGCTTAAAAAGATGTTTGTTCAGCAAGGTTACCTTCTACAACCAATTTCATGCATTGTCCCTGTCACTACAGCCGCGTGTTTCTGGTTCGATGAGCTAGTAAAGGCGATCGATAGTGATTCTCCTCCTTATGAGGAGATTATGGACAGAATCCGTGCTCTCAAATTGGCCAATTCTTTCACCCTAGACGCCACTTTGCAATTGGCTAGGTTAGCGGCGAAAAATTCTGGGTTTGCTATTGTGGCGCGCAGAGCGCTTTGGTTGAAATCTTGGTCAGCGGATGCGTCTTCCAAGAACAAACTACTTAACATTCCTTTCAAGGGGAAAACGCTGTTTGGCCCTGACTTGAAAGAGATTATCTCTGATATCACTGGGGGTAAGGGCCACGCCCTTCCTCAGGATAGGTCTTTCAAGGCCAAAAATAAACCTAATTTTCGTCCCTTTCGTAGAAACGGACCAGCCCCAAGTGCTACGTCCTCTAAGCAAGAGGGTGATACTTCTCAAGCCAAGCCAGCCTGGAGACCAATGCAAGGCTGGAACAAGGGAAAGCAGGCCAAGAAACCTGCCACTGCTACCAAGACAGCATGTAATGTTGGCCCCCGATCCGGGACCGGATCTGGTGGGGGGCAGACTCTCTCTCTTTGCTCAGGTTTGGGCAAGAGATGTTCTGGATCCTTGGGCACTAGAAATAGTCTCCCAAGGTTATCTTCTGGAATTCAAGGGGCTTCCCCCAAGGGGGAGGTTCCACAGTTCTCAATTGTCTTCAGACCATATAAAGAGACAGGCATTCTTACATTGTGTAGAAGACCTGTTAAAAATGGGAGTGATTCATCCTGTTCCATTAGGAGAACAAGGGATGGGGTTCTACTCCAATCTGTTCATAGTTCCCAAAAAAGAGGGAACGTTCAGACCAATCTTAGATCTCAAGATCTTAAACAAGTTTCTCAAGGTTCCATCGTTCAAAATGGAAACCATTCGAACAATTCTTCCTTCCATCCAGGAAGGTCAATTCATGACCACGGTGGATTTAAAGGATGCGTATCTACATATTCCTATCCACAAGGAACATCATCGGTTCCTAAGGTTCGCATTCCTGGACAAGCATTACCAGTTCGTGGCGCTTCCTTTCGGATTAGCCACTGCTCCAAGGATTTTCACAAAGGTACTAGGGTCCCTTCTAGCGGTACTAAGACCAAGGGGCATTGCAGTAGTTCCTTACTTGGACGACATTCTGATTCAAGCGTCGTCCCTTCCTCAAGCAAAGGCTCACACGGACATAGTCCTGGCCTTTCTCAGATCTCACGGATGGAAAGTGAACGTGGAAAAGAGTTCTCTATCTCCGTCGACAAGGGTTCCCTTCTTGGGAACAATAATAGACTCCTTAGAAATGAGGATTTTTCTGACAGAGGCCAGAAAAACAAAACTTCTAAACTCTTGTCAAACACTTCATTCCGTTCCTCTTCCTTCCATAGCGCAGTGCATGGAAGTAATAGGTTTGATGGTAGCGGCAATGGACATAGTTCCTTTTGCGCGCATTCATCTAAGACCATTACAACTGTGCATGCTCAGTCAGTGGAATGGGGACTATACAGACTTGTCTCCGAAGATACAAGTAAATCAGAGGACCAGAGACTCACTCCGTTGGTGGCTGTCCCTGGACAACCTGTCACAAGGGATGACCTTCCGCAGACCAGAGTGGGTCATTGTCACGACCGACGCCAGTCTGATGGGCTGGGGCGCGGTCTGGGGACCCCTGAAAGCTCAGGGTCTTTGGTCTCGGGAAGAATCTCTTCTACCGATAAATATTCTGGAACTGAGAGCGATATTCAATGCTCTCAAGGCTTGGCCTCAGCTAGCAAAGGCCAAGTTCATACGGTTTCAATCAGACAACATGACGACTGTTGCGTACATCAACCATCAGGGGGGAACAAGGAGTTCCCTGGCGATGGAAGAAGTGACCAAAATCATTCAATGGGTGGAGACTCACTCCTGCCACCTATCTGCAATCCACATCCCAGGAGTGGAAAATTGGGAAGCGGATTTTCTGAGTCGTCAGACATTACATCCGGGGGAGTGGGTACTCCATCCGGAAATCTTTGCCCAAATTACTCAACTGTGGGGCATTCCAGACATGGATCTGATGGCCTCTCGTCAGAACTTCAAGGTTCCTTGCTACGGGTCCAGATCCAGGGATCCCAAGGCGACTCTAGTAGATGCACTAGTAGCACCTTGGACCTTCAAACTAGCTTATGTATTCCCGCCGTTTCCTCTCATCCCCAGGCTGGTAGCCAGGATCAATCAAGAGAGGGCGTCGGTGATCTTGATAGCTCCTGCGTGGCCACGCAGGACTTGGTATGCAGATCTGGTGAATATGTCATCGGCTCCACCATGGAAGCTACCTTTGAGACGAGACCTTCTTGTTCAAGGTCCGTTCGAACATCCGAATCTGGTCTCACTCCAGCTGACTGCTTGGAGATTGAACGCTTGATCTTATCAAAACGAGGGTTCTCAGATTCTGTTATTGATACTCTTGTTCAGGCCAGAAAGCCTGTAACTAGAAAAATTTACCACAAAATATGGAAAAAATATATCTGTTGGTGTGAATCTAAAGGATTCCCTTGGGACAAGGTAAAGATTCCTAAGATTCTATCCTTTCTTCAAGAAGGATTGGAGAAAGGATTATCTGCAAGCTCCTTGAAGGGACAGATTTCTGCCTTGTCTGTGTTACTTCACAAAAAGCTGGCAGCTGTGCCAGATGTTCAAGCCTTTGTTCAGGCTCTGGTTAGAATCAAGCCTGTTTACAAACCTTTGACTCCTCCTTGGAGTCTCAACTTAGTTCTTTCAGTTCTTCAGGGGGTTCCGTTTGAACCCTTACATTCCGTTGATATTAAGTTATTATCTTGGAAAGTTTTTGTTTTTGGTTGCAATTTCTTCTGCTAGAAGAGTTTCAGAATTATCTGCTCTGCAGTGTTCTCCTCCTTATCTGGTGTTCCATGCAGATAAGGTGGTTTTACGTACTAAACCTGGTTTTCTTCCAAAAGTTGTTTCTAACAAAAACATTAACCAGGAGATAGTCGTACCTTCTTTGTGTCCGAAACCAGTTTCGAAGAAGGAACGTTTGTTGCACAATTTGGATGTTGTTCACGCTCTAAAATTCTATTTAGATGCTACAAAGGATTTTAGACAAACATCTTCCTTGTTTGTTGTTTATTCTGGTAAAAGGAGAGGTCAAAAAGCAACTTCTACCTCTCTCTCTTTTTGGATTAAAAGCATCATCAGATTGGCTTATGTGACTGCCGGACGGCAGCCTCCTGAAAGAATCACAGCTCATTCCACTAGGGCTGTGGCTTCCACATGGGCCTTCAAGAACGAGGCTTCTGTTGATCAGATATGTAGGGCAGCGACTTGGTCTTCACTGCACACTTTTACCAAATTTTACAAGTTTGATACTTTTGCTTCTTCTGAGGCTATTTTTGGGAGAAAGGTTTTGCAAGCCGTGGTGCCTTCCATTTAGGTGACCTGATTTGCTCCCTCCCTTCATCCGTGTCCTAAAGCTTTGGTATTGGTTCCCACAAGTAAGGATGACGCCGTGGACCGGACACACCTATGTTGGAGAAAACAGAATTTATGTTTACCTGATAAATTACTTTCTCCAACGGTGTGTCCGGTCCACGGCCCGCCCTGGTTTTTTAATCAGGTCTGATAATTTATTTTCTTTAACTACAGTCACCACGGTATCATATGGTTTCTCCTATGCAAATATTCCTCCTTAACGTCGGTCGAATGACTGGGGTAGGCGGAGCCTAGGAGGGATCATGTGACCAGCTTTGCTGGGCTCTTTGCCATTTCCTGTTTGGGAAGAGAATATCCCACAAGTAAGGATGACGCCGTGGACCGGACACACCGTTGGAGAAAGTAATTTATCAGGTAAACATAAATTCTGTTTTTTTTTTTCCTTTTGATGATTTAGTTTACTTGGGGCTAATAAATTCTTCAAGTTTTTGTTTTTCTTGAAGATAAAATTTGGTGGGTCATTAATATGTTTTTTCAAGAAAGGATCTTGTTCTAGTATAGCCCAATGGTTTTTTTATGATTTGTTTGTAGTGATGTCGCGAATAGTTCCCGGCGAACATAGCATGTTCACGTCCGCCGCGGACGGCAAACATATGCGATGTTCGCTCCGCCCCCTATTCTTTATCATTGAGTAAACTTTGACCCTGTACCTCACAGTCAGAAGACACATTACAGCCAATCAGCAGCAGACCCTCCCTCCCAGATCCTCCCACCTCCTGGACAGCATCCATTTTAGATTCATTTGGAAGCTGCATTCTTAGTGAGAGGAGCTAAGGGGGGATGCTACACCACAGCATATGTAAATATGCTAAAAAATTGAATTTTTTAAAAAAAACCTTTTATTTTAGTACTGGCAGACTTTCTGCCAGTACTTAAGATGGCAGGGACAATTGTGGGGTGGGGAGGGAAGGGAGCTGTTTGGGAGGGATCAGGGGGTCTGATGTGTCAGGTGGGAGGCTGATCTCTACACTAAAGCTAAAATTAACCCTGCAAGCTCCCTACAAACTACCTAATTAACCCCTTCACTGCTAGCCATAATACACCTGTGATGCGCAGCAGCATTTAGCAGCCTTCTAATTACCAGAAAGCAAAGCCAAAGTCATATATGTCTGCTATTTCTGAACAAAGGGGATCCCAGAGAAGCATTTACAACCATTTGTGCCATAATTGCACAAGCTGTTTGTAAATAATTTCAGTGAGAAACCTAAAGTTGCGGAAAAATTTAAGTTTTTTTTAAATTTGATTGCATTTGGCGGTGAAATGGTGGCATGAAATATACCAAAATGGGCCTAGATCAATACTTTGGGTTGTTTACTACACTACACTTAAGCTAAAATTAACTCTACAAGCTGCCTACATGCTCCTTAATTAACCCCTTCACTGCTGGGCATAAAACACGTGTGGTGCGCAGTAGCATTTAGCAGCCTTCTAATTACCAAAAAGCAACGCCAAAGCCATATAAGTCTGCTATTTCTGAACAAAGGGGATCCCAGAGAAGCATTTACAACCATTTATGCCATAATTGCATAAGTTGTTCGTAAATAATTTCTGTGAGAAACCTAAAGTTTGTGAAAAAGTGAACAATTTTTTTTTTATTTGATCGCATTTGGCGGTGAAATGGTGGCATTACATATACCAAAATGGGCCTAGATCAATACTTTGGGTTGTCTACTACACTACACTTAAGCTAAAATTAACTCTACAAGCTGCCTACATGCTCCCTAATTAACCCCTTCACTGCTGGGCATAAAACACGTGTGGTGCACAGTGGCATTTAGCAGCCTTCTAATTACCAAAAAGCAACGCCAAAGCCATATAAGTCTGCTATAATGGCATGTCTGGCACACAGTGTTGGGGCAAGGGTCCATCTGACCACTGATACCTGGTCTGCAAAGCATGATCAGGGCAGGTATATCACCTACACTGCGCACTGTGAAGCGGGCATAACCCTTACACTACCTGATCGATACAACATCATACCTGATGTTTTAAAGCATGTTATTCCAAACAATTTAGGAATGTTAGGTGATTTATGCCCTTTATGGATTAAAACCAGACTCTGCATCAACTATGTAATTTTCCATGGGAGTTTTGCCATGGATCCCCCTCAGGCATGCCACAGTTCAGGTGTTAGTCCCCTTGAAACAACTTTTCCATCACTATTGTAGCCAGAAAGAGTCCCTGTGGGTTTTAAAATTCGCCTGCCTATTGAAGTCTATGGCGGTTCGCCCGTTCGCGAACAGTTGTGGTAGTTCGTGTTCGCTGTTCGCGAACCCACATTTTTATGTTCGCGACATCATTATTTGTTTGATTTCTAGGATATTTTCATTATATGTGGTAATGAATCCTATTTTATTAGGTTGCCTTTTCATATCACTTTTCCTTTTAGTTCCTTTTAGGAGATTATCTCTATCCATCATTCTTACTCTATTGTGTACCTTGTTTAGCAATTTTGGTAGGTATTTCTTTTCAATTAATTTTGATTTAAGAATCTGGGCTTCCTGTTCAAAATCCTCTAACTTTGAACAATTTCCTGCCGATCCTTTTTTTCAAAGGGGATATGGTAATGGTCACTATCGATTTTTTTTTTGCTGTATAATTTGGTGTAGATATTCTCATTTTCATGACATAATATGAGATCTTAGAATTCGATCTCTACATCAGAGGTTTTGGAAGTGAATTGTAGATTCATTTTGTTAGAGTTAATGTATTTAACAAAATCCTTCATATTTGGTTGTCCCCTTTCCAGATCATGGTGATATCATCTATGTATTTACCCCACCAGACCATGTTGTGTCCTTTTGTGGGAGCAAAATGTAATCCATTTTTGATGACACTAAGTTCCCTAATTGTAAAATCTTTGGAGGACAGATTAAATATTTTTACTCTATCCTTTAGTTGTACATCATTGTTTCTTTTTTCTTTTGTAGTCGGACTTTGACCAGCTTTCCCCCTTGATCACCTCTTCTAGTTCTTTTCTTTTTCTAGTGTTGTAAAAATCCTGAAAAAACAGATATAAGAATAGTGCATTCACTTCATATTTGGTTGTCCCCTTTCCAGATCATGATGATATCATCCATGTATCTACCCCACCAGATCACGTTGTCTGCAAATTTATTGTTGTTGTAGATACATAGATCCTCCCATTGCCCCATGTAAAAATTTGCATAACTTGGAGCCATGGTAGTACCCATGGCCGTGCCTCCCTTTTGCAAGTAGAATGTTTCTTTAAATTTAAAATAGTTTTTTTCTAATACGAATTGGACTGCTTCCGTTAGAAATGCTTGACGTGGTTCTGAAAGATTAGTATTCTTCAGAGCTTTTTTGATAGCATTAACACCCTGCTTGTGTGGTATATTTGTATATAACGCAGAGACGTCCAAAGTCCCCCATTTGTAACCGTCCTGCCATTTGATTTTTTTTAACTGTCTCTATATTATGTGTTGAGTCTTTTAAAAAAGACTTTAAACCGGGTACTAGGGGTTTAATAAAAAAAATCTACATATTACGATATGCGGGATGTTAGAGAATTTATCCCTGAAACATTAGGTCGACCTGGGATTTTTCTTTCATCCTTATGGACTTTAGGTAGATGGTTAAAAGTAGGGATGACAGGATATTCATTATTGATATATTTAAATTCTGATTCATTCAGTATTCCCTGATGTTTCCCTGTATCTAATAATGAGATGTATTCTTTAAGAAAGGTCTGTGTAGGATCCCCCCTAAGTGTTAGATATTTGTGGGAGTCACCTATTAAATTTAAGGCTTCTTTTTCATAATCCATTCTATTTTGGATCACGACTCCTCCCCCCTTATCCGCCTCTCTTAATATCAAATAATCATCTTTTTTTATTTGTTCCAAAATCTCTTTTTCACATTTTTTTAAATTATCAGATTTGATTCTGTAATTATTGCATAAGTTGGTAAAATAATTTTGTACTAATTTGCAAAATGTAGGTATGTAATTCCCTTTTGAATGGCTAGGGAAGAATGTAGAGTGGGATTTAAATTGGAATGATGCACTGTTTTTGTGTTCTGTATTCCATTGCTCTCTTGTTCCAATTCTTCCAGAGCTATTAATGCTTCTAGATCCTTCTCACTCAGATCATCATATGATATTGGCATTTCTTTTTTGTTTGTTTTTTTCAAAATGTCTCTGTAATGTTAGTTTTCTAATTAATTTATGTAAGTCTAAAAACAAATTAAATGGATTTGGTCCTTTTGTAGGGGCAAAATGTAATCCATATTTGATGACACTAAGTTCTCTAATTGTAAAATCTTTGAAGGACAGATTAAATATTTTTATTCTATCATTTAGTTGTACATCATTGTTTCTTTTTTCTTTTGTAGTCAGGCTTTGACCAGCTTTCCCCCTCGATCACCTCTTCTAGTTCTTTTCTTTTTCGTGTGTTGTAAAGTAGTGTCTAAACCTGAAAAAACAAACTGCTAGATTACAAGTTTTACGTTATGGGTGAAAAAGCCTCATAACGCTGCTTTTTCACTACCGCTGCTATTACGAGTCTTGCAGGTATAGCTGTACCGCACACTTTTTTGGCCGTCACGCAACATAACTACCGCAGCTTTCAAAAAGTCCTTATTCAATGGGACTTCCATAGCGCCAGAATTACGAGTTTGCCTGTCCGGGCAAATAGTGAGCGTTACAGCCTATACCATCAAGATCCATACCGTAAACTGAAAGTCAATACTTATGGCTTTTATGTTACAAAGCCGTAACATAAAACTCATAACTAAAGTGCTAAAAAGTACACTAACACCCATAAACTACCTATTAACCCCTAAACCGAGGCCCTCCCGCATCACAAACACTAAAATAAAATTATTAACCCCTAATCTGCCGCTCCCGACATCACCGCCACTAGAATAAACATATTAACCCCTAAACCGCCGTACAGTTATGCAGCAGTCACTGTGTGGAATGTTGAATTCCATCATTTCTAGGGAAGTAAAAAATTGGAGGAAAACAGAACAAATCAAATGATGAAAATACATTGCAAAATTTGTTTGTTAAAACAATGGTGATTTCTTTTCTTTTTTTAAACAAACAAACAAACTTTGCAATGTATTTTCATTATTTGATTTGTTCCTATTTTCCTCCAATTTTTTACTTCCCTAGAAATGATGGAATTCAACATTCCACACAGTGACTGCTGGATAACTGCAGGTGCTCATTTATATCTGCGAATGGATTCTAGCATTTCTGGGGCAGTAGGAAAAAAACAGGAAAATTTAAGGAAAATAGGGCAAACCAAATAATGAAAGTATATCGCAAAGTTTGTTTGTTTTTAAAAAAAAAACAATGGTGATTTTTTTTTAATTTTTTTTTTTTAAAAACAAACAAACTTTGCGATATACTTTCATTATTTGGTTTGCCCTATTTTTTCCTCCAATTTTTTCTCTTTTTTCCCCCATTGCCCCAGAAATGCTGGAATGCATTGGCAGATATACATGATCTCCTGAAGTGATACAGCAATCACTGTGTAGAATGTTGCATTCTCATCATTTTTAGGGCAGTGAAAAAACACAGGAAAATAAGGCAAATCAAATAATGAAAAAACGTGTGTATGTGTATATATGTATATGCGTGTGTGTATGTGTGTGTGTATATGTGTGTGTATTTGTATATATATGTGTGTGTGTGTATTTGTGTATGTGTGTATATATATATGTGTGTGTGTGTATGTATATGTGTGTATGTGTATATATATATATACACATAAGGGAATAAAGTGTTTTCACCCCTTGTTAAATATATATATATATATATATTTTCTTCATAAACAGGGAGAGTCCACATCTGCATTTATTACTTTTGAGAATTCATAACCTGGCCACCAGGAGGGGGCAAAGACACCCCAGCCAAAGGCTTAAATACCTCCCCCACTTCCTTCATCCCCCAGTCATTCTTTGCCTCTCGTCACAGGAGGTTGGCAGAGAAGTGTCAGAAGATTTCAGTTTAGTCTCTTATGGAGGGTAGTACTCTTCGGAATGGGACTGGAATTTTAAGTAGTGCTGTCAGCCTCTCAGTGAGAGCATGGATGAAAGTTAGAGTCCAGAGATGCAGGGAGAGTCTTTCTGCGAACCTTCTCGACTCATATTAACAGCTCCATAAGCAATCAACGTTGACGAGTTTCGCTGCCTGCTTTCTTCTCTCAAGTCCATGTCAGAAGCGACGCTACTATCTGTCACACTTGAAGGGCCGTGTTCCTGTTCCACAGCATAGATTCCGGTAAGATCATTTCATTTTACTTTCAATATGGAAATGTAATGTAATGAAGAAGACAGTGTCTTAGTGGGACTCCTTTTATCTTATGGAATCAAGGGCTTATATCTCCTGAGGGGGGTTATTGAACAGGGGGGACTTTAATTATCTTTGTTATGTGATTCTGTCTGCTAATGTGTAGTGATACTCGGGCTCATGGCTATTTCGGAACATACCAGCCTTTTTCCATGCTGCGCGGTCTTTGAGGACTGGCGCACTTTATCTTGGACTGCATGGGGCACCTTGCGACCAGGCGTGGTCACGCTTCTGTTCTCCATTTCCGTATTCCTGACCGTGTGGCGACGGAGAGAGTCTCTTTCGCTAGATTCTGGGTCATAGGAGGTGGTGAGTGCCCCAGCCATTAGGGGTGTAAGGTGCAGTTTATTTTTTGTCCATATTTACAATCTCCAAATTATGGAGGATTCTAGATTTTTGGAGATGGATGTCTCTGATTCAGATTCTACTTCTTGCAAGGAATATGAAATGGCCCGGGTGATCCATGCCCATCAGTTATGTTCCGAATGCCGCTTTAAAGTGCTCTATTCTCCGGAATCGGGGAACTTAGAGTCTGCTGAGCCATCCACCCCTGAGGATTCCATATCCCGCGAGGCGCTCACCCTAGAACCTTCTTTTGCTACCCAAGCAGGTATCCCAAATGCCGTTTATCCTTCTCCGGAAGGCAGCTTGTTCCCTCCAGAAGTTACGGCACGGTTCCGCAGGGCCATATCAATGGAAGATATTGTCTGTGTTCTGTTAACCAGAGTTTGTCAGGCGTGGGATCGTCTGGTTCAGATCAGCCCTCTGGGGAAGCGGTTTCCTCTGAGACTTTAGGGGTCCAACCCTCGGGCCAGGGTCATCAGTTGCCCCGGTGGAGGTAAGTCTTCCCTTTCGTTGTAGACTGGCGCGCCTTTGTGTCCTGCTGAGGCATGTTTTGACAGTGCTGGAGGATCCCAGTCCTAATGGGTTGGTGGATCCTCGGTCTTCCGTTCCTGACGGCAAGCAGGGTTAGACGAATAGGGATGAATCAATCTCCTTGTTGTCTCCCTTTTTTTTGAGTATCTTCTTCCAAATTTGAACTTTGGAAGAATTGGATCTCTGACTTGCTGGGCCTGTTAATGTGTCCGTTCTTCTTGGGGGTTAACCTGCGGGTGTTGCCCTCTTTTCTTTTGATCCGGTTATGATGTATTTTATTTAATTTTGAAAGTTCATGTCTGTTATAATTTTTTCCTTTGAAAACATTTTCTTCTCTGGAATTTGATACTAGCGATTTTGTGGTCGCATTGGCGTTTCTGCAGAAGTTATATGAGGACATTGTTATGTCTACCGTTTGTGTGTTTAATTTGTCTATCCCTTCTAGGGTTGCAACTTTCTGTGGCCGTGGACATTTCTTGTTTGCCCTATGTATCAGACTGGTCCTGGCTGGGTACTAATTTTTCTGTCCCTTGGGGTCTATATCAGACACGTGGTGCCCGTTATACCGGACTGGTCCGGTTGGGGTGCGGAGTGGTTCACTCTTGTTTTGAGTTTCGTTTTCTTGTTTTCCGTTACAAGTTATAGGGGACCTTTCGTTCCTAGACGTCAGGCTGGTCCTTGTTTATTCTTCTGGGGGATTGTGCTCAATCTTAATTGTCCTATCCATGCGTAGCTGGCGGGGTAGAGGATTCCATGGAAATCCGTGGGGCCAAGTTCTGGTGGTGTTAACTAATCTCCTCCTTTGTGGCTTTCTTTGGGATTGTCCTCTTGGACTCTTTTTCGTTGATGACGGTATCACTTTCTTCGGATCGAGGCTGATTGGGCCTTTTGTCCCCTTTCCTTGGTCATCGGTTTCAGGAAGTTAAGGCCTTTTGGCTTTTTCTACTTCTGGGATCTCATCTGCTCCCATAATTTTGGAGCTCTGCAGTTTATGTTGTCTCCTTTTTTCTGGTGTTTGCCCCTGCTTAGGAGTTTTGGGTTTTCATCCACCAAGGGTTAGAATGCTCGTTCTTTTTTAAATTCCTCGAGTTGTAGGTGCTTCCTGGGAAGTTGATCCTGAGAGGATCTTGGAGACTATTGTTATCTTCTCAATACAGACTTCTAGGTTTAAGCTCTGTTCTCTTGTATGTTTACCTTAGTCTTTGGACTTAGTGGGGTTGTCCCTAGAGCCATTAGGGGTCAACCAGAGTAGCTGTGTGGCTTTCATCATTGCCTAGCACCCTTTAGGTTGGGAGTTTGAATCCTGCTGTGGGTGTCTTTAAAGCACTCTGTGTCTGGGATACTTACGTGAGATTTCAGTGTCCATGGTGCCTTGGATATGACTAATTGCATTACCTGTGGTGCAAGGTCTGCTCCGGAAGGGGTAACCCGGTGATTCCTCAGGGGTTATTAGTTTGTTTAAAGCCGGCTCCGGGTTCTGGGTGTCTGGGTTTTTTGTTCCGTGTCTTTGACTGGACATTTTGGGGTTCTGTACTAGATCCCTTAGGACTGGTTCGGGACGGCCCAGTTTTCCGGTTCCGGAACATCTCCTGTACCTACAGGCGGATTTTTCTCTCTCTTATCGGAGAATTGGACATTTCTGCTGGGCTGGCCATAGTGGCCGGATGGTTCTTTCATTCAGTACTTGATCTTTTGAGTCCATCTACAGCTTTACACTCCATACCTGTGTGCGGGTGAGCTGTTCTGTTTTGTTTCCCCTCCCTTAGGGGTAGACTTGGCATTCCACAGTATCCACCTGGTGCTCGAAGGGCCTTTTTCTTCCTCTGTTCTGTGTGGTTTTCCCCCTGCCTTGCGTGCAGGATGTCAGGTGTAGGGCTGGATTTCTTGTGACATGTAATTTCAGTAATGGGTCTCCTTTTGGGAGTGTCCTTAGTCATCGGGAAGGGAGCTCCAACTGATTTCTGGAACCCGAGCTCTTTTTGGGGGGGCTGGATCCCCTCCCTTTTCCTTCCTGAAGGTCTTGGTGATTCGGGGAATTTTGAATTCCTTTGTCTTTTCGGACATTGCCTGTCGCTTTGGTGCTGGGTCCATTGACCGGAGTGAGGGTCAGGGATCTTTCTGATCTGTTGAACTTTGATCGCGTATCATAGATAGATCTTGTGAGCCTTCCTTAGGTGGGAGGCTTTGCAGTGGATACCTCCTCAGCAAGTAGTTTTTTTCTCTGCTGGTTCTGGGTACTATCCTTTCCTTTCCTGTTTTTCTTGGGAAAGTATTGTTCTGCACTACTTGGAGTTTTCTTTCTGAAGATGGTCTTGTGCAGTTTACTAGCTTGGTTAGCGACTTGTGTTCGCTTAGACCACCTTTGCTGCAGGAAGCCTATGGCTTTCAAATGAACATATTCAGAAATTCTGATGTTTTTTCGCGGCTCCCGGGGACGGTTTGTCTTTTGGTTGCTCTATCCTGGGTGCAAGTTAGCATACTGCGTAGGGGAGGGGTTCTACCTTTCTCCCTTTAGTTTTCAGGGCTAACTTTGGCCCCTTGGAATCCATGCAGATCGGGGTCTGGGATTTTCCTCCCTTGCTCTGCTAGGTCGGTAGGGTATTTCGTTTGTTTTGCCCTGCTTCATTCTTGTTTACTCTCTTGGAGTTACCCTTGTTTTTTTTTTCTTTAATGCCCTAGTGCTGCGGGTCCTTTCAGACTCCCTTATCTGAGTCCTCCTTCTTCCCTTTGGGGAGAATGTGGATGTTTCCCTTCCTTCTGGTCAGGGGTGAGTTTATTCGCGGGCTGAGAGCCTGCAGGACTTTGTCTCCTGAGGGGTTTTTGGGCTTGGTTAAGTCTAGGGATTCCGAGCGGTCTCTAGCAAGGGCCTTGCTGGTTTTAACTTTTGGGCAGTTACTTGTGCCTTTTCAGTTTTTTTGTCGGGAGTTTGGGTGTTTTCAGGCTATGGTGCCCTCAGAATGGGCCGCCTTTTGTACCCGCCCGTTTGCATTCAGAGTCCTCTATAGCTTGGGTATTGTTTTCCCAAAAGTAATGAATGCAGCTGTGGACTCTCCCCGTTTATGAAGAAAAACTTAAATTATGCTTACCTGATAATTTTCTTTTCTTCAAATGGGGAGAGTCCACAGCTCCCCACCCGCGTTTTTTATATGGAGCGTAATTTTTGTTTTTGTTCTTTTGGCACCTTTTTCACCCTAATATTTCTCCTACTGTTCCTTGTTCCCTCGGCAGAATGACTGGGGGATAAGAGAAGTGGGGGTGGTATTTAAGCCTTTGGCTGGGGGGTCTGCCTCCTCCTGGTGGCCAGGTTCTAAATTCCCAAAAGTAATGAATGCAGCTGTGGACTCTCCCCGTCTGAAGAAAAGAATATTATCAGATAAGCATAATTTAAATTATATATATGTGTGTATATGTGTATATATATATATATATATATACATATATATATTTATATTTATATATATATATATATATATATATATATATATATATATATATATATATATATATATATATATATATATATATATATATATATATATATATATATATATATATATATATATATACAGTCCCAAAGGCGTTGCACTCCTGTTTCACTAATACAGCAGCTGCCGGGGTGCAAAAGTCAAAAGCAATACAAAGTTCCAGGAAAGACTGCACTCACCGGTTTAGTAGAAAAGTAAAAAATAACTTTTAAT